>NW_020955259.1:1240821-1347156 GCF_003031625.1 Empidonax traillii | reverse complement strand
GCTTTACGTGACTGATCTACACTCCCTTACAGTATGGGTATGGTATATTTTACAGTATACACTGAATTTTAATTTTTCTGTGCAGGTTTTCACAGCCTTTCCTTCCTCCTGTGGCTTTTACTAGCCAAGAAGGGAGAGAGGCAGAACGAAAAGCTGCAAACTGAAGGGAGTGTGGGTGTGAGGGGGTTTATGTGTGCTTTAGTTTTGAAGCTTTGGCCTGAAAAGAGATATTTTTGTTAACAGACTACAAAAGATGGATGATTTGCTGTGCTGAAAGAGTTAGAAACTCCTGCAACGTCAACACAGTTCATTGAAAGTTAAGAGTGGGCGTGTTATTTTTAGGTGCTAAGTAATTCACAACATTTTGTGTTTAAAATAAAATATTCATCTGTATCATTATGAGTCATCTTTGTTCAGATAGTTTACTAAAATATTCTCCTTATGTAATACTATCATCCAACATGCCTGAGATCTCTATTTTATTTTATAGTCGACGTACCACAGAAAGTCTACAGATATATTTGTGTTTTTAAGGTTAACGGTGAAGTGAAACCATATTTTAGGTATAGTCACTATTAACAAGTTGTAAAATGTTGACTTCTCGTGCTGTATTTTCAAATATTCTGTGTCTTTTCTGTTATTATTTTTCTTCTGCAGTTCATGTGCTGTACGCCTGCAGCCAGGAACATGTGTTTCCAATTATCTGAGCTTTCCATACCAGCTTTGCATTCAATAGCGACTTTTTTTTTTTAAGGTACAGCTCCTCCTCCCACAGAAGTTAATATTCCTCTCCTTTTTCACACAGTTAACAGCAGTGGCTCTTGATTTCAGTCTTATTTTAGAAATCATTTGGTTTGAAGCTCCCCCAGACAAGAGCATTATTTTCTTCTAAACTTTTTGTACATTTTATGAGAGAAAACCAAGCTTTCACACTGAATGCATATGAACTGTTGAAGCAAGAGAGGGAAAACTGATGTCATCCAGTCTGCCTTGTAGGACATATTCTCTAGTTTCTTATACAGTGAAGAATCCATTTTGTCCACTAAAGCCATAACGGGAGAAATACTAGACTGTATCCCATGCATAGAATTCATGCTTAGGCCTTGCAAATTCTATCCCTGAAGCACATGAGCAACCTGTATCTAAGTAATGCATTGTAAGGTCATAAATTGTGATTATGACCATTTTTAAATGGAGAATTGAAGCAGATAGACGTTTGTGCCTCTGTGCTGTCTTAGGACTAAAGCTTGCATTTGACTTTTCTGTGTGCAGTTCTGGACCCCAGCATTTAAGAAGGACCTGAAATGAAAATGGATCCCAATCTGAGGCATAGTTCATCAAGGTAAGAGGTGTAGCCAGAGAGAGCTAGGCTGTGTTTTGCCTAAGCAGGTGTGGGGCAGTGTACGACTGGAGTAGGGTTGGTGAAGGTCCCTGCGTCCTGCTTTAGGTTGGGATTAAACCAAAACACAACTAGAAAGCAGTTTGAAAGTGCCCTGGGATTCGTCAGTTTAAATGAAGTTTGGGTGAGTTGACCGATGCCAGCATAAGAGCTTGAACTCAGAATTATCCGTGAATCCACTTACTGAATCTTCATTAACAACTCAATCTGCTTTCTAGGACGGGAGAGGGATCAGAAGGGGCAAGCCAACGGGGTAGAGGGTGGTTTGGGCCCCAGGCAGCAGAAAGGCTGGTCAGAAGGTGTTAAGGTGTTTAGAATGGGTTATAAACCCCTGGTCTTTAGTCACTGAGTAACCAAAGATTGAATGGGAGGTCACTCATCTGACCTCCATGTGAGGAAAAGTCACGATCCCTCGTTTGTGTGAGAAGGACCACACGAACACTGCTGAGCATCAGGACATATGGGTACCTCCTTCTGAAATACAAAGCTAGTGAGGCAGTGTGTGCAGCAATTATAAGGTAGGAAAGCAAGCTGTTTAACCCAGGAAAAGTCATTCAGAAAGGGTATTAATTCATATTTGCTGTTGTGTGATCTCCCTCCATGGATGTATTGTGCAGCCCTGAAACAGATGTGTGATCAGCATAGTGCTCTGTTTGAAACCTCCAATGAAAGTGTGGCACAGCACGAATGAGGGATCCTGGCTGAGCCAGAATGAGTGCTTGCACTGGTGAACACTCACAGAGGGACTCACAGCAAGTGAGAGTGGGATGAAGGCAGCCACCACCTCCCACAGAAGAACTGAAGGAACCTCTCCCAAGGAGAAGCCTGAAGTCAGAGTGTAACCAGCCAGAACAGTGATGTGATGAAGAGAAATATGGAAATGAGACATCTGCAGAGCACATTCCTCCTTCAGGGAAGTGTTGCAGTCTCTCTGTGACAACAATGAGTCTCCTCTAATCACTATTTCTCCCCAGGAACCTTTCTGGTGATGGTCCCAGGCACATTAAGGGACAGTAGTGGAGGACAAGCACTGCAGCCCTTCTGAGCACGGGATACAGCACTTTCTGGCTCATTGGATCTAACAGAGGCAACCCCACTACCCACACTGTCCTGGTTTCTCCCTGCAAAAAGTCACATCTTTCTGCAGCAGCCCCAACCTTCTGCTGGACCATCTCCTGCTCAACTAAATACTTCAGGGCCACAACAGAGCAGGCTTCTATTTTACAGCTCTGCTTTATTTCTCAGTCCTGTTTCCTCAGCAGCATTTGAGGGTTTGGATTTTGACAACACGCATATATGCATTTGCATAAAAACTGAATGGCCTAGTGAATTACAGTCGAGGAGAAAAAAATTGGTCTTGAGTGTATCTTCCTCTTTGTAGACATGTTGCCATGATGGCCATCACCTATTTCCAAAAGCTGTAAATAGAATTAGACATAACATTTTTTCCCCAGTGGCTTCTCATTTTGTGGACCCCTCTAAAGCTCCCTAGGCTAATAACTCTTGTACACAGCCTATGCTGTATATAGATATACAGTGCTTTGAGCATATGAAGTTTGCAGTATTTATAACAGTGTTGACTCTCACATGTCTATGACAAGTCTCATGGCACCCATCCATACTTTTAAATGCTCAGCTCCTTGTGATAAGGGATTGACAAGAAATGTAGCACTAATTTTTATGTACACGTTTAGTCTTCTTTTGTAAAAAATAATTGCTCATATGACTTCCAAAGACTCAGATCATGAGAAGCTTTTCCTTTCTAAAAAAAATCCTGTAATAGCTAAACTGATCTGGTGATCAACTGCGGTTTGTCATAGTGTTTATTAATGTCTGGAATTCATGAGTTCTGTTTGTCATTAAACTTTTCTGCAAAAAAACACTAACAACAAATTGAGGAAGTATCTTTTTCGACCATTTTTATAAAGGAAACTGGGGAAAACTTTGGTGACAAAGGAAGAAAAAGCCTAGTGTGATGCTTACAACTTGTCCAAGGTGTTCTATCAACTCAGCCCTTTCAGCACAACTGATGGCCTGGGAACCTATAGGGAATGATGCAGAGAGGCTCAGAAATTCAGATTTCCCTACACAACAGCATTTTGTTGCTACCTGGGCCCATGGTGCATAACTCAACTTATAGGAGTCTCTCAGTGTTATCTCTGGCAAATGATGAAGCCAGCAGCTATCCTCATACCATGGGGATATCTTTAAGTAGCATTTGTTTTCTTTAGTACGCTTTAATGTATATTTCTATACAGCATTTTTTGAGCAGAACTCATTAAAAAATAATTGTTTAGACATGTCCTTGGTTTCCTCTTTTCACATGCCACATCGATAGAAAAAAAATAGGGGAGAAAAAGGTCTATAAAAAAATTCCTCTTTTTTGCCATTGTGACAGAGAACAATGAATGAAAAAGAGAGGAAAAAAAAAAAGGAAATGCTCCAGTGTTTTGGGGTTTTTTTTCCAATTTTAAAAAAGAAAACTTTAAAGACAGGTGGAAATGAAACATGCACTGTGCATTGATGCAGCCTGTAGCTACCACCAAGGGTCAAGTGCTTCTTGTAAAGGCAGTTTCTAATGCCCAGACCTTTTCGTAACGTCAAGAGGTGCTATTTGCTTAATAAATGTACAAACATGTCGTTAAACCTGTTAGAACACAGCTTCTGCTGTATTTCACTGAATGAACAGTGAGGAAAATGGCAATGTTTCTTGGGTAATGTCAGAGCACATGGTTTGCTGCTGGATGGAGAGGGCTTGGTGCTTTTCCTAGCGCAGCATTGCCAGCAGGGATGCTGATCTCAAAAGTAAACCTTCTTGCCTGCTCATTTAGGAAGGAGTGGACTAGCAATAAAAGTGGCAGGGATTTCTAAGCAAACGTTAAAATTGAAACCCAGTGCACAAAGAGAGATGTTTTGTAGCGCAGCAAGAATTCTCTAAACCAGTTAATTACAGAAGTTTTGCAAGAAAAATAGTGTTTATAGCTTATGGTAAGTTGTGTCAGTGTTTATGAAATCCTTTTGGATAGTGTTTTCTACTCATTTTCTCTAATGTTTGCTAAGTCTTAGCATATGTTGCTGTAAATCCAGATAGAGTCACAGTGTGATTGGGGAACTTTGTTTAGCGTGCCACAGTGTTTCTCTGGCATCCAGTTTCTGGTAGCTACTGAGAGAGAGGTCTGGAATGGCTGAGTGCACAGGGCTGGCCATGCTCTAAATGGAAAGTAAATTAGTTTCATGTGAATATATTAAGTCATTTTTTTCAAGCATGTAAAGCCTCCGGATGACTGAAGGGTGGAGAATGACAAAACTGGGACCAGCAATTTCTGTCTCCAAATGTTTTAATTATTCTGTTGAAGTCTTCTCAAATCCAGTAAGTAGGACAGTGAAAATTAAAGAACTGATCTTTGTTTCAAATCTATACTGGAAAAAAATTCCTTGCTATTATAATGATAAGGTTTGTCATTTAAACATGAAAAATAACAGAGCTTGGGGCCTCATAGGTTAATGATAACTTTCTCGAGAATTTTGTTCACAATCTCAATAATGATTTCATGTACTTTATCTTTCACATACATAGATAAACGCTTTTAATCTTTAATTAACTGATTTGTCTTAATTCCATAGCTGTAGAGTTCTTTGTGGAAGAAGTGAGAATTTCATTATCAGCTCTAGGAATACACAAAGTTACATCCTGGGGATATAGAGCAAGTGATCAGAAAGCTCAGATGCTGCGGGTACATGAACAGTGGATGTGGTAGAGGGCTTTTTTCCAATTTAAAAGCAAGCATCTTGACATCTGTACTGAGTAAGGCCACTGACTTTTTTTTTTTCCTCAGGTGATGGGGGATTTTTTGCAGCTGCTGTGCCCTTTCAAGACTCTTTATCCACTTTTTAGCTTCCATAACTCTGCTGACCTGAGTTTGAAGCCTTCTCCCTGCTTCATTTCTGCGGAAATGTTTCCGTATGGTTTATTATTTTCAACTTCATTATTTTGCCTACCATGCTGTTCCTGTTCTCCCTTTTAGCAAGACTGGCAATAACAACTTTCTGTAGTTTTCAACTTCATTATTTTGCCTACCATGCTGTTCCTGTTCTCCCTTTTAGCAAGACTGGCAATAACAACTTTCTGTAGTTTTCAACAGAAATTTCTCATCAAATGAAACTTCTCTCAATAAGCACAACCTTTTTTTCAACTTATTTTTTAACCAGAAAAATGGAAAAGTATAATTTGTGGTTCTGCATGGAAGTTGTTGGAGACGTTTTATAAACTGATAGTCTTCCATTGAATATATCGATCAATTTTTTTACCTCCTTTGAAATTTTTCTACACAAACAAAACAGTTTCACAGTAAGCACTTGCTCTTCTGCTTACAGTCTATTGAAGGTGCCTGGGGGACGCTGGTCTTTTTAATTATTGCTTTATCCCCTCTCACCTTGACCTAACTGTGCCCTGGTAGGGAATGTTTGCCTACCTCTAACTGATTTACAGCAGATGTTAGTGGTAATAAATTATATCCCACTTCCCCCAGCTCCCTTTTTTTTTTTTTTTCTAGACCTGCTTAAATGTTTTCAAATGAAAAGTCTCTCAATCTTAAAAGGCTTTTTTTTTCCCAAAATGAGTATTTTGAAGGTTTATGTTTATTTTTTCTCCCCCTCTCCCCCCTTCTCCCCCTGGGCCCCAGTTACTCTGAAAAGCAAAGGCTGCATTTTATTCTCTTTCTTAATTTTTGCTTTCCTTTTGCTACTGGAAAGAATGGCACTGAGGGGAAAATACAAGAAAAGGAAAGGTGAAAAATACCGTGACAGTAGAAGAACTTCTATGGAAAAAAGTGAATAACTGAAATAGCTCACTGGCAGAGCACATGGAACATGGAGAAAAAAAAAAAAACGTTCAACCCTGACATGTTTTAATTTTTCCCTGTTTTTCCACCAGTTCCCTCCTGACATCACCAAGCAACCATTTGGTCCCTGTTTCACGCAGCACGTGCTAGGCCAGGCAGATGACTTCATGCCTCACAAGTCAAGTATTTGTTCTACCAGCTCTTTGCACAGATGCAGCTGCCAGAGCTCCAACCAAGCTCGCAGGAACCAACCTCCATCACCAGCCTCATGCCTCCTAAGAAATAGCAGGAGACTGACTGAGAACATGAGGGCCCAACTTGAAAGGTATTTCCTGAGTCAGAATTAGGCCGGAGACCAGACGAAAGTTCCTGAGGCAGGGATGCCCCCAAATCCCAATTTTCTACCCCAGTTCTGCTGCTAGCCTCCCTGCAGTGTCACCTGGCCAACTCCACAGACCAGGTATGATGTCCAAGCCTGGCCACTGCCAGGGAATGCTCTAACCAGTGTTGGTTTGCCAGAGCTTCTGTCCATGATATAATAAACAGAAACATCATGTAAATAGTAGAGGGTGCTGAAGGAAAACTTTTCTTATAGTGCTCCTATTTTGTTCCTAGCAGGGACTTTCATATAATGATACAGGTTAATATTGCATGTGGGACTTACACTAAGGCTATTTCAGATGAGCTAATTGCCAGTGCCTTAAGCAAGGGCACCAGTTGGTAGATGTTACCTCTGTGTCTAATTACTTCCACCAGCAAATTGCAAAGTGAAATTCGAGGTACTAATTTTATTTATTTATTTATTTATTTATTTATTTATTTATTTATATGAAATCCTAGAAGAACCAGAAAATCTGAAGACATGATGTTTTCTTTTCAAATTGTTTTAGGCAGGACTGTCCCAAAAAGTCAAGTTTCAGGGAGAAGAAACATTTTTGGAAGTGGGCCCTTTCCTGAGGAGTCTGCAATCTCTAAAAAGCAGAGAAGCCTGCAATTGTTCTCCCACAGAAAATACAGTGAAATCCCTCCCCATCCTGCAAACATGCAGTGGCTTAATTGTGTGTGTCTGTGTGCTCATAATCCTATGAATTTGAATTTGGCAACTCTCACATAAACTTCACTTTATTAATTACATCTGTGGGAGCAAAGGGTCAGCTCTATGAAACATTATTGCTTCTGCTTGCTTTTGAAACTAGCTAAGAGCTTTATGTTAATAGTGTAACCAAGGTAGACCATATCAAAGAAATAAATTCAGATACAAGACACAAAGAAAAAAGTCTACATTCTGAAAACAACCAACCAAACAGGCTTCATCTTAATTTTACTAGGAACTGAAGGGTTTGTTCCTCAATTCATCGAATCATACAATGGTTTGGGTTGGAAGAGGCCTTAAAAGTCTCTTTAGTTCCAGCCCCTCTGCCATGGAACTATGCATTCCTTCACAAAACGGCATAAAGGGAGTTTCCAAACTCCCCCTATTACTTTAGGTAGTCTCTCCCTACAATTACTAGGATGATGGGGGGGGGGGGGGGGGGTGTCCCCACTGTACACCCCTGAAGTAAACTTTTGCAGTCAGCCATATAAACCTTGTGTTACAGCAAAAAGGAGGTGGAAAAAAAAAAAATCTAAAACTAATTGGGGACTACCAGATAGCCACAGTCAATGGCACATTGGAGTTCAGACAGGTTGCCCTGCTGTTTCAGGGCTCAGGGTGCATCTCCTTCCCAGAGGATGTTCTAACTAAAACATCACTGTGTAGAAATCAAGGGAGGAAAAAAATCCTCGCCAGAGCGCTGAGAGAAGGAGAGGGCAGGGTTGAAGGCAGGGCTGCTGCTCAGACTTCTGAGTGCTCAGGCTCTGGAGCCCCCCGGGCAGCTTGTGTTTCCAGGCGTCTCACACCGCAGATCTGATTTCAGGCTCAGCCACGGGCAGGCAATGGGTTAACGGGGGACGCAGCACGTTAACTGTATCTGTGGAGATTATGGCATGTTTATCCAGTGTTCAGATTTCCTGTCTGAGTGTTTGGATTTCCTGAAATCCCTGCTATCAGCCCAAGTGCTGTCCACTGAGCAGACCTTTTTTTCTCTCTCTCTTTTTTTTTTTTTTTCCTCTCCCCCCCTTTTTTTTTTTTAACTTTGCTCACATGGTAGGTTTTCCTTCCTGCTCTCTTTCCAGTTGTAGTGCCTGTGTCTCCTCACCGGTCAGGACATTTATGGATGCAGATCAACACTCTTAGACTCCAGAACTCTGAGGATTGCCGTACATTGGATTTCCTTTCTATTATTATTATTTTATTTCAGTTCATTTTATCACTTTGTGGCAAGAAAACCTGAAGAAACATGCTCTTTTTCAGCTGCCCATGGGAGAATATGTTTTAGTCTGAGATGGAATAATGGCCTTGGGCTTGAGGAGCAAATCTGGAATGGGAATTCAGACTGCACACGTCCTGGTGAGTTACAGCGCGTCGGGGCTGAGAGTGGCTGGTAACGAGCAGCAGAGACAGGGACAAAGGCTGAGCCCGTCCATTCAATGTGGCTGCAGAACAAACTGCGAAAAGCAGATGGGTGAAAGCTGAAGTCGGAACTTTTTCCAAAAAAAACAACTGAAGTCCATTTTTAGTTCCTAAAAATACACGCTGCTCTACATCCCAGATAATGCCTAGGTAGCAAAATGCGTAAGGCCAGAATTTGTGAGTCCTTACTCATGTAAGTAACTTTTACTCGCATAAACAACCTCAGTGGCTTTAAAATGAGCTCATGTAAGAAAGGACTTGCAGAATGGGGCCCACTTTGTAAACTGAAATGTCTCACTCTCAGCAAAAAATAATCTGAAAAGTAAAAGGAGCATTTTCTGAGTGTCTTTGCATATTTCCTCGGCCTTTTATATTTTATTGTTGATCCAGATTTATGTTTTAAGAAGCAACCATGTGCCAACTATTTGTCCTATTGTCTCTTAAATAAGTTTGCAGCAGGAGTGACAACTGTATTCCATGCAGAAACGTTCTGGGAGGCCAGGAAGGGGCTTTCTGTTGTTGGAGGGAAAATGCTGAGTGTTATGCTGCTCTGAATGAACTGGAAAGCTGCATTCAGACATGGGGCTTGGCTTAGCAATGGTTTTAGCTTCATTTTTGGGTGTGAGAGTTCATGATGGCATTATCTGCCTTAGGTGGTTTTAGCTAACCACAGTCACAAATGCAAGGAGTTGATCAGTCTCTAAATCACTGACTCAGAATTTGAAAAGAAAAAAATCTCCTTTTCAGGCCTCTTTCAAGCAGATTTCATTTTGGCACCCATGGAAGTGTTGCTGGAGTAAGATGTGGAAGATAAAGCTTCATCACTGTTGCAACTTTTGTTCTATCCCATAGCTGGAGGCTGCTCACTGGAGCCAGTTCAGGGATTTGATTCTCTAACTGTGAGGGAAAAGTTTGATTCAGACCTTGCTTAGATGTGAGGAAACATCTATAGGAAAACCAGCTTTCTATAGTAATTTTTCTTTAGCTCTGATTTTCCTTAGACTATTTAGTAAGTCCTGAATTCTAGTGTATAATGCTGCATGTCAAACAAGAGACTTTAATATTTAAATTTTGGGGGTTTAGTAGGACAGAACACTTTCCTTTTTTTATATACCAATGAAGGGAAAGCGTCATTTTCCAAATTCTTTGCAAAAGCTTCCAGATCTGAAGTTTTAAACTAATGGCCTGATGTGCCAGCTTTCCATACAACCCTTTGAATGTGATCCTGCTGCTCATCTTCAAGGTTTACTTTGCTATCAGTGGAAAGTTTACGAGACCAGTCAGACCAAACTCATGTCTTGTCTGCCTGGGAGCCTTCAGGAATTCAGTTTTAATCATTAACATGGGGCAACGCTGAAACTGATGGCATTTTATGCACTGAAAGGTCAGTTCTTCCTGTGTATGCAGGTTGTATTCTCATTGTAGTGGATTGACTGTCAAAAATGAAGCGGGGGACAAGGATCCCCTCACTGAGTTAGACTGGACCTGCCTTGTGGTTAACATGCAGTTTGATGGTCTGTGGTCATGGACGCAACCAAACTGGCAGCAGCAGAAATGTGCTCCTCTCAAAGCTGGAAGAAGAGTCAAATGTCACCAATGACCCACGAACTGCAGAAAATACAAAGTAAAGATGAGGAGTCAGGGAAAATATAAAGACTCATCTAGGTCTACCCAAATTTCCCGTCTTTGGAAATTTTGTTGACTTTCTGATGAGCAGGATGCTTGGGACTAGGTCGGTTGTGGGATTTTACCCCCTTTTCTGCAGGGCTGTCAGAACTTTTCTGGTTTCAGCCAGGTTGGGAATGCTGTGGGAATAGCTTTTCTGGTGGTATTTTGGTATTTCCTCTTCTGCTCACACCCAGAGCAGGAAGGGCAGAAGCACAACCTTCAGCTCATTGTGTACGTGTTTCTTTTTATAAACGTGAATTCTCTGCCCGCCTCCCTCCTTTTTTTTTTCCGTGATAGCCCTTACATAGGATTTTTTATGCTTTTTCACAAAACTATACCAAGCACTAACTAGTTCCTTAATAATTTCTTGATAAGTGATCATTACATTAGTTTTTAATTATGTAAGCGCAATATTCCCAATCAGCTACCCACAACCAATAATATTAATGTAACAATATCCCCCAGTAGGGGCTTCTGCTGAACCTTCAGCAGCATGAGGACTAACTGGTAACCAAGACTTATCTACTCAGTTGCCCATGAAAATATTCTGCAAAAGGTCTCTTTTGTTCTTTTTGTAACCCACCACAACCGTTAAACTCTGTAAGATTAGACTCTTCATGCTTTAATGTTCCTTCCCTCACTCATTTTCTTTTTCTGCATCAGTGAGGAGGTTCAACTCATACGCCCTCACTCCATGTGTCCAACTCACTCACCATCACGGCTGCCAGTCCTCCTGCCTTTCTTGCTGTTGTTGGCAAGTATGGATAAACAATTTTGACAGGTACAGAGTCCTGCAGAGCTAACTTCATACACACAGTGATGTTTGACTGCTCAGATGATAAACTAAAGATGAGGAACTAAACCACTTTCACCAGAAATGTTCCCCACATCCAAAGCTTTTAACCCCTCCTTTTTATGCAGTTTTCCACAAAAAGCAAAGGATTACATTTTGTTTTATAACTGAGAAAGCAGATCACATTTGGATTGCAGCTTTAGCCTCAAGAATCCCTTAGCCACCTTGTATTGTCTTTAATCTGCCATTTTTTAAATGAAAATAAAATTAAGATGGATCCTAAAGATCCACTCTCGGTACCACTACATGAACAGCTCTGCCAGTCGTGTTTGGCAACTGTTCCTATGCTGGATTGTGTTTGTAAGACAATTTGCTCTCCAGCATCATAGTCCTCAAAAATACAAGGAAATGCAACCAAAGGGAAGTTAATTTACTTCACTAAAACCCTCTGTAATTTAAGAAGATTTAAGTAGAGGCAATGGAATTACTGAGGGGATTTGAGTTCTGTGTTTGTTTTGGGGTGTTTCTTTTTTCATTGCTGTTGGCTCCAAGTCTCTCTTGGGCTTTGGGGAGTTGCAGTGTTCCAGGGACAGGGCACAAGGAGAGGGAGGGAAACAACTATATGGGCCATTATTTCAGAGACTGATTAGCGGCAGGGCTCAGCCTAGACCACGCATTGCTCCTCCCATGTGGCACCCACGAGCCAAGCTCCATCCCTGCTGAAGACAGTGAGCTGTGAAACTCCTTGCTCAGTCCCCCGGAATCCCAAAGCTGAGTTCAGCCCTGCCAAGTGATGCTTTTAGTGTATCCTCCTCTATCTCGACTGGAGTTAACAAAATCCATGTGTCTCTGTGAGTCAGCAGAAAAGCATTCAGTTTTTATAAGAGTTAAGGGACATGGGATAGGGCAATGTCAAAGCGCAGAAGTCTTCCCCCAGCTTGGCTCCTTCACATCACACACACACAGAGGAGGTTGCATTTTCAGCTCCTATTCACCAGACAAGCTGATTTACACTAGCACAGGACGTGGCCTGTGGGGTACATGGCCACGGCTGCCAAGCAAGGCTCCTTTCATCAGCAAACAAATGTGCATCAAATGGGCATCAGCCAGCACACACCGTGGTGCTGTAGCTGCTGGCAGTTGGGAAAGTCAAAAGAAAACTCTATTTTCTTCTCATCAAAAGCAAAATGAGGAAGCCTCCCCTCTCCCCTTCCTCCCCCGACACTACCACCCTGGCTGGAGCGAGTTGATACGTAGGTATTTGTGTGGGGGTTTGTTCTCAGTGGTTAACCACATAACAATTTGAAGCATGTGGCTAAATCAAAAGAAACTGCCTTTAAACATTTTCAGGCTGTAATTGTGTTGGAGAGAGTGGAACCCCGACTGGGGGCTGCTGGCCACCCTGGGGGCTGCGGCAGGAAGCCTTGAACATCCTAGAGCAAGGTCCCGTGAAGAGGGGGAAAAAGCTGACTTTATGTCTAAGAACTTCTTGACAATGCTCTGTAGCCAGGGCCAGATGTTTCCAACTCCTGTTTCGTGTCTTTACTTGGTGTGCCAGGGCGAAATGCCCGAAAGGAAACAAAACGGAGGGAAGAGAGGTGGCAAAAAGGGGGAGAGTGTTCCGGCACACCACTTTCATAAATAAAGCCAGAGGAAAAATAACAAACAAATTGGAGAAGTTTTGCTGTGAAGCCGAGAGTTGCTTGTGACTGCTGTGTGATCCCTGGAGGAAGGAGGGATAGGTGGGTGGTGTGTGTTGGAGAGCCAGGCTATGGGAGGGAGGGCAAAGAACAACCCTGTTCGAGGGTGGTAAAATGCCTCATTAGAGCTCCTCCATCCCCTAAATGTGAATTTGTTGGACAGGGAGGAAAGGCTAGAGAGATATGGGGGAATAAGATGAGCAGTTTTGCTTGTCTAGGTAAAGATTCCAGCACCTGCATGATGCCTCAGTGCTCCTTATCCCAGAGCTGGGGGACTAATGCTAACATCCAGTTTTAAAGAATTTTGGGCTTAAAGAAGACATAAAACTGGAGACTGCAACATCTCCCCATGGGAGAAGCTGTCCATGAGACATTCTGCAAGTGGCTTGTGACTCCCTAAGATCATGGGTTTTAATTGCCATCTGATCCAGTGCATCCTCAGTCCAGGATTAGGACAGCCTTGGTTACACATAGACACAATCCTAAGTGATCATTGCACAAATAAAAGAGGGAAATCAATCTTCTTCACCCAGCTGCAAGCCTCACTTTTTATTTAGCAGGTAAAAATAGCACATCTGAACAATCACTAGAATGGTCCCTGATCTGGGAAAGTAAATGACTTTTGGAGTGTGGCCTTAAGGCTGAAAACTCAACCTGATTTGGAGAAAAGGCAAACAAGGTCTTGCCAAATCCTCTCTGCTGGTTACAGTGACTGAAGCTGTAGCCTTGTGACACGGTGATTGGATGGGATGGGATTGAAGATAGAAATCGAGCTGTACCCCAGAATCCCAGGAGGACCTGCAACCCCATGCATCCCTCCATATCTATTCTCCAGTCTGGGGAGAAGGGAAATCAGCTTTTAGTTAGTGGTTGAACAACACCCCTGGGACTGCCACCTTCTAGCACTGAATTATGATGTAACCACTGCAGGCACTACCTAGACCAGTAGCAGGAGTAGCGTGGCTGGCTCCCACTTACTTTTGTTCATCTCTGAAGTAGCCACAAGGGAGCAGGTACGTGGGGAATGCAGAGCACATGTTTGATGTCCTCCTGAAAACTACGGTGGAAAGGAGAGGAGGCAGGAGATGTCTCCTGCCACGGCTGGCACAGCTGCATGTCCTTTTTATAGCAGTTGGCCAAATGCCTAGAAAGCAATTTTGTCCTGGCCAGAACTGCCAGACAGAGAGGCAGCAGGATATTTCAGGTGCTAGGACAAGCCTTATGGTATCTAGATTCAGCATAGCACCAAACCCTTAGCATAGTACTATGATTCTGTATAGGAATATAAAACCACCTGAGCCAACACTTCAGGATCCTGTCTGCAGTAGTGGCTGGCACATATAGGATACAATAGCTGAACAGGGAGAACGTGTAGCAATAGATTCCCAGATTATGGCCCTGGCTTTCCAGGATCTCATCTGGAGGATTTTCTAAGCCAGAGCTCATAGTTAAGATGTACTTGTCCTGCAGATATTTGTAACATGGATTTGCAGCCTTTTTCCTACTCAAGCTAATAGACATTTTAAGTATCAGTTTAAAAAAAGGTTTTTATGGGTACACGAGATTGGTAGACAAAGATGGATAGACAAATTAATGGAAGGAATTTTTCCCTGAATTTACAGGTATTAAATCATTACTGACAGTGAGGGTACAATCCTACTTTCCTAGCTGATTTATAGTAGTGTTACAAACTGAATTTTATGGAAATATTCCAGATTTATTGGTGAGTAAATAAGATTATGCCAGCACCATGGAAATCTAATGCTTATTGTATCTAATTTAGAATGGAACTATATTGCTACTCTCCTTATGCATTAAAATCCAAGCAGTTCAGTATTCACCAAATTAATATGCTTACTGATGTAATCATTTACATAATGGCCTATTTGTCATTAAATGTGTAAGACTGCATTCTCTGCTGATGTAGGATACTTGCTCCATCCATCTGATAAGAGGCAGGCTGTAGTTGCACATCCTTTAATAATTATTTCAGCAGGTGTCCTTTTATTCCTGTTCATAATTAGTAGCTAAGTACTTAGCCAAGCTTGTCAGGATCAGAAATTCCTACAACTGAGTAGTTATCTGTATTCATGAACAAAGAGGACCTCTACCTTGGTAGAATAATTTCTGAAGATATTTTAAAATAATTAAGGTATTTAATACTAACAGGTATCATAATTCTACATTAAGTGTAGAGCTTTTGAATTATTATCAAACACCAGGGTATAATTCCGATGTTACATTTTGTAAGACAGGTCTTAGCCAAAACCCCAGATCTCACCGGTCATTTGTAATTTTTATTTTCTGTCTTTATGAATTTGGGGTTGAGAAGGAGCTATCATACTGTGCTATTGACCAGGATGGGGTTAAAAATCGACTATCCAAGATGATCTACAACTGGTATTTGTTCTCACTACCTAGACAAATGGGATTTGGCTCAGTGGAAACATATTTCCTTACTATTGAGAATATTAGACTTAAAGGGCGTCAGTAGCAGCAGGAACAAGGATAAAAAGGTGATTGTAAGTCATGTGCTGGAGCCATACAACAGCCTACCTGACACCTGGTCTGAATTACAGAAATCTCTAGATGGTTGAGATTTATGTTTTTCTTCCCAGAGTTCCTTGGAAGCTCGGAACAGTAATTACGGTGTTTCCCCCACAGGGTGGTATATACATGTCTGCACAGGGTATATCATAAACTCCTACACTTCGTCCCTTCCATTGCCTTCAAGCACAGAGAACAGCCTGGCTGGAAGGCTCCTCTTCAGCCAGAAACATCCTTCCCCCAAGGATCATTTCTAACATTAATTCTGCCCATTTCAAAGTTTCCCAAACAGAATAAGCTCTAAGCTTCTAAGCATCTCCTTCTCAAGTTTGGAGTGTGCAATAGGCTCACGTCCTCTGAGTCATATCAACACTGTCCTAAGCAAAGCCCTCCAACAGCTACAATTTGAGCAAGAGAGCTAGGCTTTGAAGTAAACTCCTGACACAGATTTACACCATTAGATTAGGCACAAGAGAGAATGTGACCCTAACCGGTAAGATCAGGTTTAGGCTGACCTTAAGGAAAACAAGGAGCCTTGGACAACACTTTTCCATGATGCTGGTGCTGAAAAACACCTTATAATTTAAGGGAACCTTATCTGTGTTGTGATTTGCATCCTGAGAGAAAAAAGTAACTTATAGCATGGAAATTCATACTATTTAAATGGAATTTAAATAATGCATTACTGAGAACTCTGCAATACCATAGCCTGTCTCTGTGAGTGAGACTGAAGTAATTGCACTGTGTGTGCATGTGTCCCCCTGAGACTTTGACTCCTCCCCAGCCAAGACAGGTGGAGGAACAGAGGACTCAAGAGCTCCTACACACTTTGTAAAAACAGGCAGACTGCTAGAAGAAAAAAACAATGCTTGAAACTTCTAACTACCTCCTTCCCAGGGTAAAAGCCACAACTACTGAGAGATAAAAAGAGAATTTCCATGGGAATGCAGTGCTGTGCTCACCACAACCCAGGAGAAAAACTTCCACCAGCATTTGCCCCTCCAGGCTGCCCATACGGGGCTTCAGAGTTCCCAAACCTCCTTGGTGTTCATCCAAACCTGGGTATGCCAGCATGGCTTTAGGAGCAACAACATTTAGGTGAAATACACCTGTTGTTATTTATCTGAGTGCTCAAATCCTCTCTCCTTGGGAGAAACACCTTCTTTCCATTAACTAGGCCATTAAACCACCATGTTAATGCAAAAAAAGGCATTTCCTGGGAATAATAATATCCTGACACCAATATTGCTTGCACACTAGTGCTGGCTGCTAGTACAGTGGCAACATTTTGCTTAGTCAACTGATACCAGGAGAGGACCATGTTTGCTAAAGCTGGACATTGTAGGTAAAAGCTTAAATCAGTAATTTTCAAAAGCTGATTGCCTAACATTCAGAATGTTAGCTCATAACAAAGTTCTGGGTAGATTATTTCAATGTCCTTTTGAAAGTGAGGTCAGTTATTTCAGTCCACTAATTAGGGTTTCGGTAGACAAGAGTTTAGTTCTTCCTCTGGAGTTTCCCAGTGCAGGACAATGTAAATCCATCCTGAGCTGAGGAACATTTGTTTTTATAATTAAAGGCTTATTCTAAATAAATACCATCAGCTGGGCCAGGCTGTTGAAGACAAGTCAATTTGCATCTTGCAGAAAGACACTGGGGTCCCTTCAGAAAGTGAAAGTAGATGAGAAAGAAACTGAGATGCCCAGAAAATACAGGTCAGTGCTTTTGCTCCTTAGCACCTCCAGCCACCTGCAACATAAATGAGTTTACCAGGTTAAGCAGGAGATGAGTGGTGGTCACAAACACTAGAATTGAGCAGTATCACTCAGCTCCTACTCCAGAAGCAAACTGCCTCCCAAGCAAACTGGCTTTGCTCTGCTTCCTACAGATAGAATGCAAAGGCGGAGGAACGATTACAGTGACCAGGCAGCATCTGTGTGAACACTGACAACACCCTCTGGTCTCAACAGTAGTTATCAACAGAAAATATGTTTCTCCTTTGTCCTGTCTTGTCCATGACAGAAGCAAACAAAACACTTGTTTCCCGAAAAGGAAATAGCTTTATTCTGGAATGTGCTGGGCAGTTCAGGTTCTTCTAAGTACTGAAGGAGATATATGTGGGATTTCAACACTTTTAACCCCTCCCAGGATATTTCTGCAATATCAGTTGTGACAGTTACTGCATGGCTTATGCAGCTAACGGTAGACCTGATGTAAGGAAAGCTGGCCTCATTTGTGCTGTTAATGTAGTCTTTCTTAGAAGCAGAAGCTATTTGCAAGATCATAACTTCCCTCACAGACACTATTTTTAATTGGGGAAGAGTTTTCTCAGAGGAATAATAGTCTTACTTCTGTTCACATCTGCACAGTATTTTCCTGATCAGGAGATCAAGAGAAGGAGGATCTGAACAGATGCTTCTCTAAGTAATAATGAACAGAGAGCTGTGCAGTAAATCATAACGTACAATGAAATAAAAAACAAAATTTGGCTGGAGATTAATGGCTGGAATGGGTCTTATTGAATTAAATTGGATCAGATGTTCCCTGGAAAAAAATCTCAGATAGATTCACAATGCTCTATGGTATTGGTTTTGTTTTTCACAAAGGAAGATTTAACTTGAATGTTCTGTAACTACTAACAATTTCTAGGCCTTGCTGAGTGGTCTTGGACCACTTGTGGGAGAGGATAGGCACTGGCTGGCTGGAAATCGTGGTCCCATCAGGCAGTGGAGGGGACTGATCACAGAGCCTCCCCAGAACACAGTGCCACAAACTTCTCAAGTGTTACAGGGAGCATTGCATTTTTACAAGATATGGAGGGCTGACTTCAGTTCCCATATCCAGGGGCAGATTCACAATTACAAGTTTGCTGCAGAGACAGACAACCCCAAAGCTGTGCTCACAGCCCAACTGCGCCTCTTGTGTTCCCTGTTAGGTGCTTTAGGTGCCTCCTTCTTACTGCGTCTTCTCCTGTTAACCCACTTTAAGTGTCCAGCCTTCCAGATGTTGTGTAATGTGACATATGGGCAGCTGACTCAGGCTTTTGAATTTTCCCAGGGACTAAGGCACTCTAAACCTTCCCTTGGCTTGATATTTCAGTGCCAGATTTGCTTGTGACTCCAACTTAAGCAGCAAAACATTTGCACTTCAATCACTGCTCACTGAAGAAACCGACCTAAAACTGTAAACCAGTGATGGGAACTGACACCTCCCGTTGGTGCCGGTGGTTTTTCTAATCAGAGATAACTCTTGTCTTGTCAAGATTGAGACTCAGGTCATTAATATATCAGAGGAAGGAAGCCAAGGCTGCATAAATTGCCACTAGAGATTGTGCTAGAGACACCAAAACTCTTTCCCCTTTAATTAATTTGCTGAACTGCAAGTGAAAAACACCCACAATCAGACAGATCAAAAGGCCCACTTTGGTAGGTGTGACGCTGAAGGGAGTGCACACACCTGCCTCTCACCTGCACTCAGGCATCTGGCAGATCTGCAGCCCTGGGTTTAGTGACTTTGCCTTATTAACTCAGGTTCCTTATGCTTTTGTAAAAAATGGACTTCACAACAGTTGCCTAAAGCCAGAAAAAGAGGAGCAAGGCTACGTTATTAAAACCCAGAATGAAATACCATTTTAAAATTCATCAAAGTGCTTAGAGGAAACTCTCCAGAGACTGGGGACTTAGTCATCCCAGGTTCCTTCAGCTCATTTAGATAATTGCCCCTTGAAATAGTTGTCTTTTTTTTTTTTTTCCCCCCTCTTTTTCTAGCAAGTAGGCAGCTCAGCTCCATAGCTGCAGAAGGTCAAAAGAAACCTCGAGATTTCCATCACGCACATTTTACTTTCTATACCATGAGCCAACCACATCCAAGTACATACGAGGTACTCATCTCACTGTCACTTGCAGAGATATTAGCAACACTTTCGCCAGTTTAACTGATTAATATACTGGTAAAATTAATTTCTTTATTAAGTGATTTACTAAATAAAAAGCAGCGTTTAGAGACAATAATGCGTGAGTTACTCAGTATTTTTAACTACCCTCAGGCCTGGAGACACTCAGTCTCACTGCTTTCCTACCTTCTTGAAAATTGTATGATCTGATTGCTTGTGTCTGTATAAATTCATGCTGTCACCAAGACAGGCAGCCCAAGTACTGTCACGTGAGCTTGAGTAGGAAATTGATACAAATGAAACTGAAAAAAGAGGTTATTTTTCAGCTGTGTCATTCCACTGGTAAAAATATAAAACTTACATGACAACATATAGTTTTATTGTGAGGTTTTTTTGCAACTTCTACCCAAGAAAATCTAAAGATCACTACAACTTCCCATTAGACTGTCACAGGAAAATACATCAGTATCCATTATAGTGCACCAATAGGGTCTTTTTCCTGGAGTTTTCACTTAAAAGTTTTGGGATTTTTTTCTTTCAAATTTGCTTTCTTCCTCCTAATATCTCTTATTGACTGTAGAATTAGAGGTACAGTTTTTATCTGCCCATACAGTCTTGTATCTGAACCATCTAGTGTGGTTCAGGCAGAAATAAGAAGTCTCTGCTGCAATGCACTTAGGAGATGCAGCATCTTTGGGGTAGGTGTCTATCTCTGGGCTCAGCACCCTACTCTCTCTCTTTTAGTCAGTAAAATGAAAGAAGCAGTTTAGGCTGTGAGTCAGATGACTTTGTAGACATCTACTTTAGTATCACTGTTTTAAACATCTGTCGGATGAGGTGAACTGCACCCTACTTTCACTTGTCTGTATTTACTGTATCAAAATTAACAATAAAAGGAGCCTGCAGTGAGCAGCCCAGGCAAAGATACTCTGTCAGATACATCCCACTTTTTACAGACTAGAAGTTGAGTGAGAGCTTACTAAAATAGAGGCAAAGAATCCCATTTACATGGACTGAATTTGGATCAAGCGGTTAAAGCTCTGTTCCATCACTTACTTTTGAGTTAATCTCATTTTTTATGTAGATAGAAATCACAAAATCACAGAATAACGTGTTGGAAGGGACACACGAGGATCATCGAGCCCAACTCTTAGCCCTTCCTGGGGCAATCCCATGAGTCCCACCATGTGCCTGAGAGTATCATCCAAACACTTCTTGAACTCTGTCAGGCTTGGTGCCGTGACCACTTCCCTGGGAGTCTGTTCCAGTGCCCAACTACCCTCTGGGTAAAGAACCTTTTTCTAACATACAACCTAGCCCGCCCCTTACACAACTTTAGGCCATTGATTTCAAAGAGAAAATGATCCATGCTCATGGATCTGTGCATGACTCACTATATGGGTAGATAAAGACATAAAAAACAAAAGAAGAGAATACTCAGGAACATATTTCTATACCTGTATTGAGGTTCCTATGTGCTTTTTATTACATTCTTTGATAGTTCTTTATTAAATTCTTTGATAGTTCTGCCCTCAGCTGAAGGACAGGATGGTAGTATTGGAAGTATGGCTAGTATTGGAAGTATTACTGAGCCAAAATAAATGACATTTTCACAGGGCTGCTGCTAAGTAGAAGACTGGTTCTGCTTGGTAGAAGGGGAAGGCATGAAAAATACACCACTTTGAAGAGCAGAGCAGTACCAAGACGAGAAGGGTTGGCAGAAGGCACCATGAAACCATCCTTGTGATCAAAGGCTGGCTCTCTTCTTGAGACACCAGACTAGACACAAGCATAAGTCCCAAACTGGAGCTTGACAGGCTTGTCTTCAGTCTGATGTCACCATCCTACAAATATATATGAAGTATATTAACTTCTGTGAGGTGTTCAGACGTAAGGACAATGCATGACCTCATTAGTGCCTGACTAATCAATGAAGGCTGGAAGCAGGAGGTGTGCTGCTTGCTTTGCTTGGGAGCTGCTGACACAGTAAGAAGGAAGCACATGGAAAATTCAAATGCATCTGACAAGTTGATCTTCAGTATGGCTATACCAGATTTAGTTCCTAATTTTAATAATGACTCTCTCCTAAAATCACGGCCAGCAAATGGCTGATCTTGAATTCAGCCCAAAATCAGTGGCTATTGAGAAGGAGCAGGGGCAGTGACCAGAGGGCTTGATGTTGCATTCAGATTATATTGTTAATCTGTAATCTATATACCATGCACAGGGTAGTCTGCTATTGACTATGTACTGAGTAAATAATTAAGCAGCAACTAACTGTACAGAGAAGGTGGGAAGTGCTCTTTTGTGTTATTAGCCCCTTACAGTCTTCAAAAGTGGATTATAGTCTCAGAATTTTAGGCTACGGATGGCAACCTTGTCATCAAATATAAAAAAATACCCTTGATGAGATCAGTGAAAGCTCTCCAGAGGTCTGAAGCTGGGCAGCAGACACTCTGATTAGCTGCGGCCTCCACAAAATAAAAATTCTTCCCTGAGCCCAAGAAACAGCTGATGGATACAGTCGGAAGTGATAAAAAGGTCACTCTTAAGTGTATACAAGGAGATTTAACTCACAACACCATCATCCTGAAGCCCTTACACAAATAACAAAAGACAGCCTTCAAAAACCAGAGAGTCCTTCAGTCAAAATACTTACACAAATCTTTGTCATACATCTGAGTCTTAAAGAAAATTCACCTCTGAATGAGACTGCAGAAATCTACCAAAAAGTACCCTTAGGCCCTCTGGCCCCCTATAGCAATGTGCTGTTACATCATATGATGGTGATATAGTACAAAACTGTGGAATTATTTTTGAATTATTATGTTTTGCAGCATGAATTCCTAAACCACACTGTCCAGTGCAACTATTCTGTAGCTCTTGCACAGCTCATCCATGATTATTTCATAATCATATGACAATCATATCAGATGAGGGTGGAGAAGTAATTTCCATTCTAACAGTCATACCATCTCCTAAAACTAGGTTCTTTTCTAATCAGTTGCTATTTCTAAAAGCGCCATCCAAGAAAAGTTCTGAATTTTTCAGTTGATTTTCCATACATATTCTAACATGTGGGTATTTCAAGATGAATAGAAGAAATCTCATACTTTGCCAATATATTTTAAAGTTCAGTGGAATGACCTGAGGATTAATAACCTGTCATCAATCCAGTGTAAAACACTGGACTGGCTAATTCCAGGCACTATTTATAAAGAATCAGAGAAACGTAATGCAATTCATGCCAATCAGGATGGAATTAAGGAAAATATAGTTTATTTCAAGAAAGCTATCTTGATATTTTTTTAGGTTTTAAATTTTCCAGGGGAAAAAAATCTATACTACTGATGTAATACTTATAAACTTTGGTGGCACTTTTGGCATTAAACACAATTTTGATTAAGAAACTAGAATTATCTAAAATCATCAATGTAATTTATGAATAGTTTAAAACCTGAGCAATTTACATTCTTAAAAACCCTTATAAATAAGGACTCATCATCAAGAGGATGTCAGTCAGCTCTTCAGGGTCATTTCTGGGCTCTATGTTGGGTTAGTACAAGTCAGTAATAAGTTTTCCATTATTGTTTTCTTTCAGGATTTAGTCCATCTTTATAAACACCATATTATTTTGATAGTGTATTTTTATGGAATCACTGAAAACCCACACAGCTAATGTATGAGGTCAGGACAGAGCTTCTATTGCTTAGGACATACTAAAACCAAGTCCACAGACAAATATCCTCAGATTTGCTTCACTGAAGTTTGTTAGACCACGCTGTAATAGTGTTATCCAAATCATGGATTAGGACAAAGCCAAAGAACATATGTTTGTCACATCCTGTTTGGATGACACCAGCATAGACACAAACAGAACAAGCAGATTCTGGCACAAAATCAAAGACATTTTTGTTAAACTTACAGTTGTTAAAGAACATGCCAATTATCACATGGACTGAGTAATTAAATTCTATATTTTGCTCATGAAAATATCTTTAATAGCCTTTGCAAAATGTCATTTTTGAAGACAATCTTTAAATTTGTAAGATCTGCTTTTCAGCAGAATATAGAGCAAAGATTTGATTCACAGCAGTTCAAATAACAGCTTATTTTTTTTCATTTGCAGGAAATAAGATTTTTCTACCTGCTTTATTTTAAAGCTTCTTGGGATATAAAAGCTTTCTGCTCAGTCATTAGCTGCAAATTGCAGAATGAAGCAGTACCCTACAGCATTTCCAGATGAAGTAGTCTGTTTATACAGAAAGCACAAGAGCTATAATTACTACATGATCACATTTGTATATCAAGGTCAGATTTATGTGATTCACGGTATTGTTTGGACATAAAGGGAGTTGATTTTCAGCATGGTGGTGCACAACTACTATTATTGTTATATCAGTGACTGTAGAAACAATATTAACTTTTGCTTGTTTGAGTTTTTCTAGTTGGGTTAACTACAGTTCAGGCATGTGAGAAAAATTGGCTGGTTAGCATTTGCCCTAAAATATTCATTATATATGCAAAATATGTATTTGTACTATTGCTGCCCAGGTTGCATATTCTATTAAGAAAGAAAAAAAAACCCAAACAAAACTCCAAAATAAAAAAACAAACAAAGTCATTAAATGATTTATGCATGAAATCATACAGACTTTAAGCAATATCTAATGCAGGTAATTAAACAGTGTAGAAAATATTTCCTGATATTTTCTTCTCCTCTGCAAAATCCCTGCATAAGATTCTCTTCTTGACTATTAGAAAATATATTGGCAAATTTTATATTCTGTTACTGAGAATCCATTGGCTTTCCACGCTATTTAACCAGTTTTAAAAGCTTAAAAATATAGGGATTTAAGTCACTATACTTATTAGTTAAGCATTAGAATTAGTCAAGCACTTAGACTGTACCAATTAATTCAACATAATTGTATGTATTTATAATCAGGCACAAGAAAAAATGCTTTCCTAATGGAATCAGCTACTGTATTATTGTATTGAATTTAATTGCCACCCAGCTGCCACTAATGTCAACCTGTTCTTAGTTAGACCCCCTTCTTACTTAAGCCCCAACTAGTCTTTCTCTTTTGAGGTGTAGGTGTCCCTGGGTAAAAGGCAATCATAATTCCCTGGTTTTCATTGTTCTCTATCTGTTCTGGGCTTTTACATTTCATATTCACTCCCTGCTCCCACTCATATTCTGTCACATGTAAGGATTTTATATAAACCTGATAGTTTTATCTTCACATTGCCAACTACAGTTGGGAAGCACTGGTTTTCTTTTCTTGGGGGATGAGAGATAGAGTCAAAATGCTATCTTGACACAGCCCAAATTCTACTACTGTCTTTGGGTTAAGAGTTTCATAAAAGCTGTATTTAGCCTCAAAAGACTCTTTACCCAGACAAATCACTTCCATGGGCATGAGGTTTGAGGAATTTGCCATTTGAATGGTGCCCTAATAAACTGTCCAAAGGTCACAGATTCAGTGTTGAACCCATGTGAACAAATTCATCACCTTTCCTCTCTCTAGGAGAGTCGCATATGTTTCCTTCTCAGTGTTATTTCTCACCAATCAATGATAATAAATTCCAACAACTTGATTTCTTTATGAATATTTTTCTAGATTTCTTTGATATTTCATTTATTTGCTGGTTACTGCTGTACCAAGAGGCCCAAAAATCAGTAGAAGACATAGAAAGGGAACACAATCATCCTAAACGACTGAGATCTAGCCAAAAATGCTGATAACTCTGCTTATGGCAAATGAGTAATTAAATAATATTCAGTAGCTTATCACAGCAGATATAAAGAGATTCTGTGGCTTTTTACATTTCTGAAAAATAAATTGCCATCAATTGAAAACATAATCCAATGTAAATCATAGTTACTTGTGAACTTAGGTCAGCATCCGATTCAGAAAGCAATGAGCCATTATATATATTTTATTCCTTGCTTTGATTTGAATAGTATAAACCCATGATGATGAAGGTGACTTTTTTTGCCTAAGGAGATGGATAATATAATTAAAAGAAAGAGGTGTGCTGTAAAATTAAACAATTTTAAGCAGACATGTCATCATGGGTTGAATCAGATCCAAGGTTGCTGGTGGCTATGGGTTTGCTGTAAGATGGTGGTACTCAGTTGTCTGCCAGGGGAGGTCTTTCCCAGCCCACAAAAAAAACCCAGTGCAGTGCCCAGGCCCTCTTCTAATAACTTTTTCCTGCATGTAACACAACATTCAGGCATAATGTTCTTGGTTTAAGGTAGATACTTCTCCTCTTGTTTACTTGACTTCAAATCAAAGGACTCACCTCTTCCTTACAAGCAAAGCCCATAACCATTTCCTCTCCTTTGCTGCCAAACTGGTGGCATATCTGGTAGAATCGCAGATCCTTTCCAGGCAGTATGTAAAAATCTGAAATCTGCTGGTTAAAGAGCTGTCTAGCCCTTCTAATAACAAAAAGCTCTTGACAACATCACTTGAAAGTACCCTAAAGGCTCAGAAACAGAAGGGGAAAAATGAGATAGTAACATCCCATCCAAAAATTCTTATGTTGCAATTTTTAATTGAATCTCATGTGTCTTGGAGACAGGGATTATTCCATGTTATTTTTAATGTTAAGGATTGGCAAACCTCCAGACCCACATGACATATCTGGAAACACAAAACAAACAGGACAAACCCCATAAACAAACTACAGCAGTCTCTGGGGAAATAGGTCAACAGGCCTAACCAGACTTCTCTTAGATAGAAGTTTAAAAAAAGACTTACAGAGGAGAAGATGTGCTTTTCCTCATGGAATCAAGGAATCAAGTGGCATGCTCAAATGAAAATGGGCAGACTGGTCAAGCAAAGGGTGTGATCTGGGGACGGCCTCCCATTCCCCTGCTGCCTTAGCTCCTCTGTTTGATCCCAATCTCATCCTTAAGGGTCCTTGTCACGTCTCTCATTCTGCCAGCTTACCCAGTCCACATCTCTCTGTCTCACGTGGCTTGTCCCAGACTCCTGGCTTTATCATCTTGTGGCAATGTCTTCTGTGTAGCATTCTCCTTCCCAGCACCAATATCCTGTCAATCTTTTTCTGCCTTGTCCCTTTGGACCAAACATGGAGATTGGCCCAGAAGGGCTCAAAGTGAAAGGTATGTGCTAGTCCTGCCTACCTGTCTGAGGCTCTGCAGCATCTCTAACCCCTTCCTTCCCCTAGAGCAACACAATGCTTAAACTGGAAAGAGTACACAATATAATGGCAGAGAAGTCTGATGAAAAACTGCAAGACCACTTTTCCATGGCATGCTATGACTGTCCCCCCACACCCTCTTTCCCTCTCTTACACGCAGGATTGCTCCCCGTCAGAACACTTCTTGCTCCCAGTCTCTTTATCCTTCAAGTCTTATCTCCATCTTCCAAAAAAGATAAGTCTGGTGCATACACCTGACATGGGAATTTTCAGCCTGAATGGTTAGACTGAAGTTATATCAGAAAACAGGGTCTTCTGAAGTGTCAGACAACTTGGACAGATGATGTTAACAGCGCTGCACTCAGTGCAGCTGAGTGAGTAGTTGCCACATTGAGTTAGACAGAGAGTTTTCCCAGCCAGCTAAATGAAGCTCTCCTGTGGCAATTTTTAACAAGGTGTTATTTTTCAGGGGATTTCTAATGGATCTCTTTACCACAATGAAATTCAAAATATCCAATTCAGTGATCAAATAATGTACAATAAACTGCCATCACTGAAGGATTAACAGACATTGTTTCATACTGACTGTTTGAGTAAGTGACCTTGTCAGTCCCATAGTTTGGTCAGTTTTACTTCCTTGATCTTTTCTCCTCATCTAGGTAAGTTTCTGGTCGTGACAGATGAGACATGAGATCTTCAGCATCCAGGCTTTCAAGCTTTTCTTCAAGAGATTCACTATGGAATCGGTAAGAGAGACAAAAGACATAAATATAAATAACCAGGTTAAAGAGTAAAAAGCAGATCACAGAATCTATGAAAAATAAACCCAAAAGACATTGGTTTTATCAATTTTAATACCTGCAAGTGGGTTTTTTTCTCTGCTTAATGCTACTTTGGACATTACTACAGTGGGTGTTTCTCAGAAAAAGTCTAAACTATCGATCCTTCCAAAGATCAAAAATTCCAAAAACTTAGTAAATCCTTACAAAACACTGATCACCTGAGCACATACTGAAACAAACACATTTATTAGATATTTTGCTTTTCTGTAATAGTTTCAGAGCTGGATAAGGGGCACAGGGAATAAAAAGGACCTTCTTTTCAACTCATCTAGATCTGGTAACTGATGTTGTTTTAACTTTGAAAATAACAAATCTCTGAGATCAGCCTGAAAAATCTAAGGCAAGATTTGTGCGGGGGCTTGAAAAGAGAAGGGACTCTCTTTGCGTGATGTAAAGTGCTGAACAGCACACAGTTGTCTAAATATGCTTTTGTTTATTCAGTCTCTGGATGGTGAGTGCTCTTGTTTTAAAGTTTTCACTGTGTTTCACTGAACCACTAAAAGTTACATTTGGATTGCCTGGCTTGAACCACAGCACTGATGGTTAAGGCTGCAGTGTTCTCTGTACCTGGGGCAGTGGCTGGAGCTGCCCTGGCACAGGTCACTGCTCCCTGTGACCATTGCAACGCTGTGGGACTTTCATCTTTTCTTCCTCCCTGGGGGAATTAGTTGACCATATTGCACTCCAGACCAGCCAAGAGGGTGAATCACTGCTGTTGATCTTCTGAAAACTGAATAAATCCTCCTTTGGTGCATTTGCTTTGTCACATGGCTACACATATTTTTCCCTTTTAAGTCCACGATGTCTTAAATAAGCAAGAGTTCAGAAGTCAATCATCTTTGAAAAAGTATGAAGCTCTTAAGCTGGACATTCTTATTTGATTTTGAAACAGCACTTACATTTCTATGTCCTACTGCTCCTAGATTTTCTTGGAGAAATAAAACACAACCACCAACAAGAAAATAAGTAGTGCTAAGTTCCCTGAAATTAATTAAACCCAGTTTCATTTCATATTTTTGTCATGACTGCAGTTCCTGAGGAGGTGTAAACCATGACTGAAACTTTTCCCATTACTGGGACACTTAGAGGATCTTTCTCCCACACTGATCATCTTGATAAAGATGATAAAGACCAGGGTTATGGGGAGCCTTTCCTATCCATGGAGGCATGAAACATCTTTTTCTTCTGCTAATTTCTATTTTCCCATAACACTTTTAAGAACTGAAGGATTATGACATTTTTTCTGCCCCCCTTTCAAATCTTCTGGGATGAGCATTGACTTAAACAAATCCTTAGAGGCAGGACAGGTGAGTAGATGTTCACTCTCGACAAGAGAGTCAGTTAATTTAGGAAGATGCAAGCTCACATTCAGTGGTTAAAAGTAGAAGCAAATGAGTAATCAGAGAAAAGAGCTGCTGTGGTGAACTTCGAGACTGAAATTCTGTACTTCTTTATTTCATTTAGCACCACATAAACATTGACCCAACAGAGATTTGGTTCACACAGTAAGACTAGTTTCCAAAAGCTTCCATATGGTTATCTGCCATCCTGAGTTTTAACAGAACCTCACAACTTCAACATTCAAACATCTACAGTAAAAAAACATGCAGACCATAATTTTAAATATGAGTAATTTTTGCTTGAGCATTAAAGCAGATATGCCTCAAATTATTTCAGGTCTCCTGTATTGTTAAACATATTGATCCACCAAATAAAGCAAACAAATAAATAAAAAAACCCAAACAAAATAAAATCCCACCAAAAACCAAAAGGCATTGAAAATTTCCTATGCTACGTTTAAGTCCAGAGTATGGCCAAGTGATGCATCATTGAAAATAGTAGCTTATATGAGGGAAATGCAGATGTGCCAGTAAGTTCAGGGTTTGCAAGGACCTTTTTTATAACATCCAGCATCTGCATATTTATTTCCAGCATCTCTCCAACAAGATGCTATTTAGGAAATTAAGAAATGAAGTATGCTCACTCAACATTATAAGCCCGCATTTGAACTTCAACTCAGTAGGTGCACTTCATGTCTGCAAACTATGTCTGAACAAAGCTTGAGTAAAGGCACAAATGAGTTCTCTGCCTCTGTTTAGGGTCTTAGTCCCTCTTCTTCCACAAAGTACTGATTTTATGCTAATAAAATCATAATACAGAGGGGGAAATCCATCACAAAAACAGATCTTTCTGCTTTATATTCTTACATCATGACCACCTATCAGAAAGAAACCCTTTAATTTACCTGCCAAACCTTTTTGTCTATCTAATAAAATGCTGAAAAAATTGTTTGGTCTGGGAGCCCATCTCATCTTTCAGCTAGTTTTTGAAACTCTTACAATTAAATGTATAGTAAAAAATACTTAGTTCTGATATAGCAGTACTCGGCTGTAAAAGCCCAGTGTGCTTTCACCTAGAAAAATAAATGTGATTGTCTGCATTCCACAGATAGAGAAACGATGCACACAGAGATCAAATGCCACGTTGGAGCCATGAATGGCACCCCAAGGACATGACCCCAGGTGTACAGAGCCTTCATTTCACTTTCAAACTACTTCCCAGGTTCCTTTTGGTCTGAACCTCCATTTTCACTGCAGGCAAAACGCATGCTGCCATCAGCATACATTTAGCTGCTTAGGTAGAACCAGAGATGTGCCTGGTAATGACACAGCCACATCGTTTCCAGAGGGAAAGAGAAAATATTGAAATGTTTGCAATGTGGGTTGAGGCTTTATTTCATTCCCTTTTTATTTTGGAGAGCCTGCTATGCCAGCTGCCCTGCAACATGTTCATTTCTGCAGTTTCACTCTCCGATTTTAGTCATTGCTATTTCTCATATTAAAAAAAAAAAAAAAAAAAAGCATCCAGCTACTATGATTCCTGCTTTGTTTTCCTCTTGTTTCAGTCAGAGTACCCTTTCATGATATATTGGCTTCATCTTGTCCTTTGCAATCCCACTGACCTGGCCTGCTCTCATGCCAACGTGCCTGCAGTGCCCTTCCAACAATCCTCCAAGGATTCGCTCAGGGTCAGGAATGCAAGGATAACCACTGACAGGTTTCCCTGTGCTGGTCCTCAACCTCACCAAAGCAGTGATGGTGGGAACTGCTGGGAGAGCAGCTCCCAGGGGTAAGCAGTTCTGAAATGACCATCTCTGTGAGCAAAGAGCAGGCTCCCATTCACACCGTGGGCAAGGGTTAAACTTTCCAGTGGCTCCACTGACAGTTTTCTTATCCATCAGCGTTCATAAGAGTTTGGTAACTTTGGGCTGTCCAATCTCCAGACTGAACAAACCAAGTGACCTCAGCCACTCCTTGTATGGCTTCTCATATGCAGTATTACACTTCCTACAAACTGACGTAAGGTTTCTTAAATGAGCAACTCTAACAAAAAGCTACTGTAAAACAGAAATACCAAATTCAGTACACCTGTAACAAGCAAAAGAACACTCCTTCCCTGTCCTGAGCCTGCTCCCTCTTGCCACAGGTGAGCATTTTCCTGTTTCCTCTTTGGAGGATGCAGAGGTTGCAGGGGAAAAGCCCATTGCTTATTGATGGTATTGTGATTGTTAGCCTGGAATGCCATTACCCGTTTGTCTGCATGACTCTTGATCTTGCATGACAAAACCAAAAAACAAAGGCAAAACTGAATCAGCAGATTAGTCAGCTTAATCTTGTGTAACTCAACGCTGCACTTCATTTTCAGTGCTGTTATTTTCAGCTGCCCTTTGAGATCGCTCTTTGAGCTTACTTATCATTCAGCCAAGCTGCTCACCCAGGACATTCAAGTAAGTAAGATGGAAAACATATCACTCAGCAGAATACTTCTGATGTTGTGATTTAATCTTTTTCATTTGGTACACATAGTGTTAAAATTGCAAGATCTTAATGTTACCAAAATGTCATTTATAATGAGAACACAATGAGTTCTCTTTTTGCTATCATATTAATATTGAAAGAATGCAAAAAGAACCTTCTGTTTAGGCCACTATTGTTAATGCTAAAAGGCTTTTAAACTAATACTGTAGTTTCTGAGACAGTTGCTTATGTTTTCGTATCTCATTTTAAATACCAAATGAAGAGAACTGCTCAGAGATGCCAGTATTAAAATTGAAATCAGCTGATCCTTGTACTGAAAACAGTCACAGCAGCAACACAAATTGTTGATGCAGCTCATGTAGTCCATAAACTGTATTGGTAGATACTGTCACCTAAACCCACAGAATTGCAATCAGCATGTTTCCTGAGCCTGGATTTTGGTTTTCCGCATGTACACCAATATGATACAGACAAGAACAGTTTCCTTTGACTGGAAAATTACCTGACTGTTCTGTCCCAGCAACACAATCATTTCAAGGATTTGTTTGCAAATGTCAAAGCCAACAGCCTTCTTTCTCAAGCAGAAACACTCTGCAGTTTACCATATAAGTTACCTTCAAGCAAATTAGTACCCATCACAATGTGTGATGTAGGCTTCAATGTTTAAAATAGGTTTTGCCTTTTCCTGTGAGTACATCGTGCACTTATGTGATATTAAACGTGTAAACATGCTGCAGGTTAAAATATGTAGTTGTTACATTTTCTGCAAGGCTCACTCAGCTGTTGGGGCCGTCCTCTGAGAGGACACAGCTCCTGGAGGTGAAACGCCTCCTGACTAAACATTTCCCACTGAAGTACAAAGTGATGATGCTGCATGTCCTTACATAAATGGGGTGGTTTTGTTTTTCAAAACAAAACTATGGGAGTTCCATTAACAAAAAAAGTTTACTGAGTTTTAGCAAATGAGATACTCCAAAACCAAAAGCAAAACTCAGCCTGCTGAGATTCTTGTTGATTTGAAGCTTCTTTTATTCTCTAAGCCCAACATCCAACTCAAACAGCTGATAATCAGAAATATTTGTGGATATTCTAGTACTTATGGCCATAAACTCATATAAGCCTTTCCTACTAATTTTGTCAGAAGTTATCTGAAAATAATATAAAAATACAGCAACAGCAATCTACCATATAGACATTTTCTTGGGGAATCTCAAACCAGTTTTATGGGGTATTAAATGCCACAGCTGTCTTATGTCATACAGTAATCTCATACAGTGAGTTAGGATCAGGAGGAGGATGGGAAGTAACGCTGACTACTGTGTTTAGCTGAAATGGATAAATCTAACACCAAACCACAAATGTATTCAGGATAGCAGTATAGTAGAGAAACATAGCCTAAGGATATTTTCCTGATGAGTTTTAACACACCACTAGTTCTGTCGCTATTTGCTGCTGAGCTGGTGACACTCTCCATGTTGGTGAAGATGTTAAAGAGCATAAAAAGAACAACTATGTAGTTTACTAACAAAAGCATGTGAATTTCAATGATTTTATGTTTTAATTAAACACTAATGTCTAATCTACACCATTTTTATCAGCAGTAACAATCAAGATGGGAACCTTGAGAGCAAAGAAAAGAGTGTAGATGTAAACCCCTATTTGCAAAGTGGAATTATCTCGTTCATACTTGACAATCAAAAAACCCCAAATTTGACATGTGAGATCCCGGCATGACTATGCCTGTACTAAGCAAAAGGAGTTATCTGCACAGTAGCCTTGTGCATAGTGATTTCCTTCTCCAGCTAACAACTCCCTTCAGCACCACGCTGACAGGCTGCAAATGGCCCTGGAGGCAGCTTGTCTGAGCATGCTTGATGGCAGGGTTTGGTGCACAGCCAGGAACTTGGGTCAAGCTTGTTTACAAAAGCCAAGCAGCAGCCACACCTTCGTGGTTTGTACCTGTGAGCCTGCTTCCTATGCAGCAGGGAAATGTGACCTCAGGGTGGTCCTGGGGCTGCTCTCTGCGGGCAGCATAAGCATATCCCACAGGAGATCCGCCACCAGCTTCAGCCCAGATGAGGTGTTGATATCCTGAAGAGCTGACTTTGCATGACTAAAGCTTGACAGCCACAAACACAGAAGGGCCACAGGCTCCTCTATCTGGCTCCTTATCTGTAGTGGAAAGATAATCTTGTTCTCTACCTCACCACTGTGTGGTTTCAACAGTTAATTGCACTGATGATGTGAAGAGCTGTGCAAGTGCCATGTAGCTCTTCACCTCTAGCACCTTTTGGTCATGCTGCAAAGTTTGCAATGATGACAACAGTCATCATCACCTGATGACTCCTGCTCAGGTCTTGTGAATGAACTGATGATCTCAATCTAAATATAAGCTGTCTAGAGGTCTATAAAATGAAATATACTACACCTGCTATTCAATTTATTGCACAACACCTGTGCTAGCAGTTTGTACTCTCATTGCTATGTTCCTTAGCCTCTCCCTAAACATTGCGACTATCACCAACACTGCAGAATTATTATCAATTTGCTGTAATTAACTCTCCTGTGGCAATCAAAGTACAAAAAGCCGGGGAATTAAATGGATTTGTAGACTGAAACATCGGGTGGGATGGCAAGACAGCACAGGTTCCTTGACTGCAATGCATCAGCAGTAAGGTGTGTGCTTTCCAGTGCTGTTTCCATGATCCTCACCAGCACTAGCTTGTCCCAGGATGGACACAGAGATGCATTTCACTTCAGAATACCAAGGGGAGTGAGATAAGCATTACTTCATTGGCAAGCCTTCCATGAGAAAAAGGCTGCAGCACAGCCTCCCCCAGGATCTAGCACAGACTAAGATAGCGTTAGAGCAGACGCTGTGAAATATAACTTTCACACCCTGATGATTATTCTTTGACATTTGTGAAGTGAAACAGTGATTTCAGTTAGTGACAATTTAGAGAGAAGTGCATCCTACAAATTTAGAATTGCATCTCAGATACTGATCGCAATTCAAAACAGGAAATATGGTTAAATCTGAAATCCACTAAACGTTATCTGAAATACTTACATAATTTGACTACTTTAAACCTAAGCACATTTTTATAGGCAGCTTGTATAATTTACTTTTATTAACATCACATAATTAACTAATCTTGCTTCCAGTGAGTTTAAGTGAAGATAATCCAAGCCTAAAGAGGTCATGCCCACAGGGCTATTTTCTCTACTAACATTTGTATAGGGGAAGGGAAATGATGCTTCTGTGCAGCAAAACAGCACCATGTTCTCTTTGACAGTTAACAATTTCAGAACTGTCAAAAAAAAAAAAAAAAGGCAATTATGATTGGTAGCTACTGATCTTCCTTTTTTCTTTAGGCCTTGTGCTGTTCTCTTTATTTACCAGTATTCTTCTGTATTCATTCTCCTCTTTATATATTTAATATTTCATTTCAAAAGATAACTTTTTTCTCTGATGAGGTAACACAGAAGCTCAGCTGCCGTTACTCTCTACTCAGCTTTCACTTCTGTCACTCTTCACTGCTCCAATTTCCCTGGCCTGCCTACTCCCCTTCTTAGTTGAACACGCTCCTAATTTCTGCAGTTTAAATTTTCTCAAAATAGTATTGAAGAAATTACATCTTTAGCAGTATGTCCAGCTTCTGTCTGCACTCCCTCGGGTAGGATTTGTTTGGGATAGCACATAAGGTTATTTTACAGTCCAGAGACCAGTGCTCAAACTCAATAACTTCAGCCTAAAGAGGAATAGTTCAACCTTAACAGTGAGAGTACCCAATTAATTAAACCAGTTAGCCCATCAGTGCAATGGATTTATCCTCACTTGATATCTGCTAGAGAGGGATCAGGACCTTTCCTATCATGAACACCATGTCTGACAAGCAGACCACAGGTCTGGCCCAGGAACAGCTGTGTGACAGCCCATGACTGATGTTCTGCAGGAAATTACAAGGGATGACCACAGAGACCCTGTTTGGCCCTCAGGCCCTATCCCAGTCCCTCACCCATCTAGTTTCCAAGCAGGCTGGGCATGCCAAAACAGCTCTTTTTGATGCTACCAACTGCTCTTCCCTGGCCCAACCCCCCAGCCAGTTCTTCACTCTCTATAATGCTTTTGATGCCACCAGCCATTTTTATCTTCTTAATCTCTCTTCCTCCTCCACTGCTCTTACGAACACGATCCTCAACTGATTTTCTTCCTTCCCCTCCAGCCACTTATTCAGTGCTTCAGGTTTTTTTTTTTTTCCCCAAATCCATTTTTCAGTGCAACTCCCACACAGTTCTTTTCTTGGCTTCCTCCTCCTCTTGCCTACTCTACCTTGCAGAGTCTCATGATGTTTAACAATCATCTGTACGAGCTCCGAGCCTTTGTGCCAGAAAGCTGGATCACGTGAAGCAGCAGCAGCAGCAGCAATCACATGGCCATATGGAGGGCTTCTGCTAAGGCAATGAAATCAAAGAAACATGTTCAGGCAGGACCATTTCTCAGCAGTATTGGTCATATTTTTTCTGGCAGAACTGCATACAAATCATTTTTTATGGGTATACACAAATCAGGTATCTCCTTTTTATGCTTACTCAGGCATTGCAGTCTTCAGTTGATACTGTCAACTATTTTTGAGTTGTACAGTCATTTTATTAAAATTGCATACAAAACCATGTAAAAGCCTAAGTGCATTATAATGCAGTAGGTCCTTATACAGATAATATAAAAACTTTTGAAATAGATATAGCCATATAATATTGCTCACTTTCAGTTGTTCAGACTTGAGTATATTTCCCATTCCTGAATGGCCGAGCTTATGCGAAGAGAATCACAAAGAGTAGGAAATCACATAGCATGGCTAAATAAATCACACTGATACAGCAGATGACCATAATTACCTGAGCCTCCTGAGACTAAGCCTTCTTTAGAAAGGAACATATGGGTCCCAAAACCTTAGCTTAAAAAAAAAAAAATATCATTAGAGCTGTCTGTCAGTTCCCTGAGTTACATGACACAGTGATGGAAAAAAAGGATATGTTAACTTATTCAGAAATAGTGCTTTGGAGGGGACTCAGGTCTGCCACCCCCGCGGTTCAGGTCTCGGGGCAGCGCTGCCATCGCAGCAGAGACAGAGCCCTCGCTCTGGGAAGGCTCAGGTAATACATAATCGGCCACGGCAGCTTCTCTGAGACACAGGAGGACTTCTTAAAAATTAACGAAGTGTGAGGGGGGTAAAAACCTACACAGCCAGGCTGCGGAATGGGACGGCTCTGTCAGCGGGGGCTGCACACCCCCGGTTTTGCATCACCGGTGGATGGGGCTCCGACCGGCCGTGACGGACTTAAGGAAGATGAAAAAGAAACAGCCCCTCAGGCTCGCCCCGGGGGTTCCCTGGACCGCGGGGCGGCCACACGGTCCCTCCGCGCTGCCACACGGCACGGGAAGCCCATTCCCCCCGGCTGGCGACAGCGCAGGGCCCCAGCACTCCGCGACCTTGCCTTCTTTCACCCCCCAAAAAAAACCCCCCTTTTCTATCGTAAGAAAACGGAAAATCCACACCAACCCCCTCCCCCGGCCCCGCCGTGAGAGAAGAGGGGCCGAGGCCGGGGAGGGGCGGCCGCGCGTGCGCGGAGCCGCTTCCTCGTTGTCCCCCGGCCGCGGCGGCGGCGGCGGCGCGCGGCGCGTGCCCGCGAGCCGTGCCCGTCAGCGGGGCCGCGCCCGCCCCGGAGCCGCCCAGCCCGGCCCGGCCCCGCCTCTGCCCGGCCGGGGGGCGCTGCCCGAGCCCGCACAAGTCAGTGATCCGCTCGGGCGGGAGCCGCGGCCGAGCCCGGGGCCGGGGGGGGGGCGTGGGGGAACTCGGCGCGGGTGGGGAAAGGGGCTGAGCTCCGGCGCGGTCGCCGCTCCCCTTTCCCGCCGCCCTCCCCGCAGCGCCGCGGCGGGGCCGGGCCGGGCTGGGCGCTGAGGGGCGGCGGGAGCGCTCCCCACCGGCGGGGCCGAGCGAGGGGCGCCGTGCGGGGGCCTCTCCCCCTTCACCTCCTGCCCGGAGGAGGAGGGGGCGGCCGGGGAGCTGCTGGGTGCGGAGGGAGAAGCCTCAGCCTCCCTGTGCGGCTCCGCTGCTTTGATGCTGCGGGTCTCTGCTGGCTGTTAACATCTTCTTCCCTCTGCTTGCCTCCCCCCCCCCCCCCCCCCCCCCCCCCACGTTTTCTTTCCTCCCTCCCCGCCCCCTTCGAAACTTGGCTTCTCCTCGCTCCGGATCTGTGTGCTCGGCTCCTCCTGGGCTTTACCGGTGGGGCAGGATCATGCCGGACCAGATCACCGTGTCGGAGTTCATCGCCGAGACCACAGAGGATTACAACTCCCCGACCACCTCCAGCTTCACCACCCGGCTGCAGAACTGCAGGAACACGGTCACGCTGCTGGAAGAGGTAAATCATACACACTCACACCCTCCATTCCCTTTTTATTTTCCTTTTTTCTTTCTTTCTTTTTTTTTTTTTTTTCTTTTTCCCCTCTCTTGTCTTCGAGAGAGCATCAGGGACGGGGCAGCACCACCCGCCCAAATCCACGGGAGCCAGAGGCGTTGGTATGCATGTAATCTGGTCTTTTAATTGTGGGACTTTGCTCTTGTGTTGAGCTAGTTACAGAAAGCTTTCCTGCTCTGGCGTCTCGAAGATTAGTGCGTAAAGCAGTTGTCTGAACTTAAATATCGCTGTGGTACTTCTTGGTGTTTTCGGTGTTGTCGGTCGTTGCAGTAGTAAAAAATGCATGAATGCTGGTATTTTTAGAGGGAATATGAGGGATGAGTTTTGTTTGAGAGCGTTAATAGAGGTTTTCCCCGGCCCCTCATTACATCAAGTCAGCGCAGAACTCTGACTGCAGAAATCTGCCAAGGGAGACTTGGTTTACGAAATGAAGTAAGGATGAAGGGATGAATGTGGAGTGAGGGAAATAATATGAAAACAAAATTGGTGGAAGGAGAGGAGCATAATAGTGCAGCAGAAGTGATTACACAGTCTCAGCATCTCAACCTTGAAGCCTCAGTGTTGGGGTTTTTTCATGCTTGTTATGAGCGTTATTTGAATGTTATTCAAATGTTCACCCTGCTTTGCTGTCAAGAAATAGGAGTGTGAAAACGGATAAACTTTCAGAGCTGGTTTCTAAGGGATATCAGTCTACTGCTTCCTATTTGAGGTTTCAGTGTGATTTCCTATGGACTAGGTCAGCAGTTATGAGGAAATGTCTTCCAAATGACTTTAAAACAAGACACTGTATAGCTCTTCTCTTACCCTGGGCTTGCTTGAAGGTACAAGCATAATGACACTGGAGGAAGACAGTTTTTTGCTATTTTTGCATAGGTTGCAGTTAGTTGTTGCTTTGGATTATACACTTAGTTCATCAAGTATTTGTCAATTCTTCAGGAGCCAGAGCGTATCTAGGAGATGGATTTAACAAGTCTTAGTTTTGCTGAATGTGTTGGCATGAGCAAAACATTTGGTATGCAAAGAAAGTGTATTAATTATTTAATTATGGTGTTTGCCTGATAATCCTGGGTATGGAAAATATAATTCCATTGGATTAAGATCAGTTAAAGTTGCCTTAGAAAAAATGTCTGTGTTCAAAATTGTACCAGTGCTACTGTTTACATTACTGGCTTGAGTTATTTTAAGTTCACATTTAAAATTATATATTTTATTTTTATTATATAACCTAGGTTAACTTCTGCTGCTTTTCCATAACTGTAGCTGTTTTGTTCTTCTTTTCCTCTTGTAACTAAGCCGTGCTTATAGATTTGCCAGAAATCAACCTGTTAGGTTTGTGTTTGACAGTATTGCTGCCCCCTGGTCTTAACTATGTGGAATAGGTATAGCCATTGATATGCTTATTAGTACAGTTGACAGCAACCGTAGAGTTAAAAATACATATTTTGTCATCACTTGTAACTCCCAGGGTAAGGATACAGTGTAACGATTTCATGATTTGGGAGATGCATCAGAACAGGCTGAATGTGGTAATGCCTGTCCAAAGAAAACCAAAATACTGAAGATAAATACACAGCGTTCTGCACTATTTGTGTGGATCGTGCATATTTTCAAAGTTTTTATGTCTGATTTGACAGCAGTAAATCAGAGGAATAAAGAATAGCAGGTGCTTCTGGTGCTTGCGTTGCTATTTCTTTATTTTCTTTTGTTTGTATAACTGTTTTATGTGCTCTGTTTAACTTGTTTGCAGTTTAGACTGATTCTGGGCTTGTCTTCTGTAATTTTTTTATTATCTGTAAATATAAAAAAAGCTTCATTTGATGGGAAACAAGATGCAAATAAGCTCTACTGTTATGTGCGCAAAAAAATCTGCAACTCTCCTAAATTTGTGCTTATTAATTTGCATGGAGAAATACAGATGGTCAGGATGTGGCAGGCGAAGTGCTCCTTTGGAGCCTTTGTATATGCAAGCTACAATTACAATAAAGGCACAGTTTTGCTGCTGCTTTCAGGCTGGGCTGATTTCTGTGCACCTGCTTACCTAAGGCAGTGGGTGCTCTGAAACAGGGGCTGGAAAATGAGTGGTTGAAGTGGGTGTTCTGTAGCTGCTGCTGCTGTTGTCCATGCATAAGGGGTGACTGAAGAATTTCAAGCAGCGCCCGAACTTCAATTTTGAGCCTTCTGTGTTAAGGCAAAGGGGATGATTCCATCCTTGCAACTGTTTGATTTTTAACTGAGTGTTGCATCTAGGTTGGAGCTCTCACTGGGTTTTTGCAGGCAGTGTCAGGCTCTGTGCTGTTGTGGCGCTGCTGCCTGAAGTATCTTAGGTCATTATTTTACAGCTAATTTAATTCAACACAACTTCCACCTTACATCAGTGACTATAAGCTAGTTTGTGGATAAACTAATTAGTTTCTTTATTCTAAACAAGATTGCAAACGAGAACTATTTTCTGAACAAAAATGGCAGGGGAATTAAACAGATTTAACAAAAGTTAGATATGTTTTCCAGCCTCTCAGTTTGATGTGATTCCTACCATAGCTCATATCAGTGGTTAGATCAGAACCACCTTTGCATAAACTACTGTGATTAAAAGAAATAGATGGTTTTGTGTATGTGTGTGCCTCTGTCTAGTTCCCTGAAGTTATTACAAAATTGTGACCTTAATCACAATTAACAAGTTTTCTGAAATAATAAAATAGGTGATAGACTCATTTGCTGATTTTCTCACTTGCTTGCCTATCAGTAGAAGGGCAGTCTGTTCAGCTGACTGAATTGGTATATATTATCTCCTAGCTGTGATTTTTTTTTCCCTGTTATAATTAATTTCTTTTCAGAGGAGATTTTGGATCCTGTTAGATGCAATTCTGGGACAAGTTTCAGCTGACAGGCTTACATGTTTTCAGCAGACATGTTTACTGATTCCGATGACTTTGCATTTGATCAGTTTTCAGTGGAAAGCCCAACAAAATACAAAGGCAAACTTTATTTAAGTCTGCTGTAATAGTATCAAGAAAGGTAGTAAGAACATGCTACTACGTAGCAGTTTATTGAATAGGAAGGTTTCATGCTATATTGTTTAAAATACTGAAACTTCCAAATATTTGCAAGTTTTTTTCCTTTCAAGGGACAAAGCTAAAAAAAAAAAAAAGACCCTACCATCTTTGCAGCCAGGCTTAGGCATCTTATATAGTAGTTACCAAAAACTGAAATATTTTTTTCTTTATGATATTTTTCTTTTTAAAACGGGAGTGTTATGTAATTGCCTCAGGTAAACACAAATTTTAAGGTACATTCTATTGCTAAAATAAGAGGACTGTTTTTCAAAGTTATAGAGGGAGAAACAAGCCATTACAGTGTAGTCAAAGTCTAATTTGAGAGAATTTGCAATCTCTACTGCTTTCTGTTGATTCCTTCAAGATAATGTTAAGTTCTTGCAAAAAAAAAAAAAAAAAAAAAAAAAAAAAAAAAAAAAAAAAAAAAAAAAAAAAAAAAAAAGAAGTATTTTTCTTTTTGCAACTGGGAAAAGTTTTATGTAATGGAACACCTTTCCTCTTTAGAGAGGCTGAGAGAGTTGAGTTGTTCAGCCTGGAGAAGAGAAGGTTCCAGGGTAACCTTAGAGCAACCTCCCAGTGCCTTAAGGGGGTTACAAGAGAGCTGGAGAGGGACGTTTTACAAGAGCATGGAGTGATAGGACAAGGAGGAATGACTTTAAACTGAATTAGATACAGGGAAGAAATTATTTATTGTGAGAGAATCATAGAATCATAGAATAGATTGGGTTGGAAAAGACCTCCAAGATCATCAAGTCCAACCCCTGATCCAACTCCAATTACTATATCATGGCACTAAGGGCCGCATCCAATCTCTGCTTAAAAACAGAGAGGGATGAGACAATGGAAAAGGTTGCCCTGAGAGGTTGTGGATGCCCCATCCCTGGAAGTGTTCAAGGCCAAGTTGGATGGGGCCTTGAACAACCTGGTCTAGAGGAAGGTGTTCCTGCCCATGGCAGGGGGCCTGGAATAAGATGACTTTAAGGTCTCTTCCAACCCAAACCATAATATGAATCTATAATATTAATATGAAGGGGGAATTATTGCATATGTACATGAGTGGTTAATTACTTTTTTAAAGAAAAAAGTTGAAATATAAATATAGATAGATAGATAGATTACTGATACAGTCTTTTAAAATACCTCTGCTTTGTTCTGACCAGGCATACTTTTATATCTACAGAAGCTCCATGATTTTTGTTACTGCAATAGATTTTGAAGAGTTGATTTTAATTGTTGAGTTAATATTACTTTATGAGCTAGTTGGAATTTTTAGGGAATGATGACATCTGTTCCGAGAATAAGTAGTGCACATGTGGGATCACCACAAGACTGTCTTGATTCTGCTGTGTCCCAGCTCCAGCTGAAAGGACATCTTTGCACTCAAGGGATAACTCAGCTGTCATGACCAGGCAGTTAGTAGCAGATGTCGTCCAGGGCTGTCTTGAGATACAGTGGTTAAGCTTAAATATTTAAATTCCCTTTAGACAGGTCGGTAGATAGGGAGGGATGGTTAAAAGCTGATGACAAAGAATAACTGCAGTTGTTTCTGATGCTGATTTTTACTGTTTCGTGCCTGTTTTGCTGTTGTACTTCTGTAATACTTGAATGGAGCACTTCCATTCTAAATCAACTTTTTGTTAGTATTATGCACCGACTTTGTTCATCAGCCTGGACTTTGAAAAGTGGTTGAATCTATTATGTGTATGTGTCTGAAGAGAAAGAAATTTTTCTATTGTTTCCATCACTTAATTTCTCTTGAATTTTCTCTTGAAGCATCACCTCTTGCAACATAATTGCAAAAAATAAATTGTTACATGCTATTCTTTGTATTTCCTTATTTTTTAAATTAAATTGAAATGCATTTTTATTTTTAGGGGGTGAATCCAGGCAACTCCAGCAGGACTGGAGAGTTAAAACTAGCTCTTCCTAACCTTGTAACCTGTCGTTTATGACAGTAAGAAACAGTCTTGCATCATAGGGAGCTTTGTACTTAAGAGCTGGTTCTTATGTAACAGGCCACAAGCAATCTTCAGTTTTTGAAGAAATGCACTTTTGGTAGCAGACCATCCTAAAAATAACAGATAAAAAAATTTTCTTTGTCTAGTAAATAAAACTCAGGGTAATCGTTACTGTTTTTACACTGAATGGCAAATTTCACCAAAGATGTAAAAATGGGCATGTGAGTGTTCTGAAATGTCAGCACATGAGTGACTCCCAATCACAATACTGAAAATGTGATGCAGAAGGAGTTGACAGCAGTGTCCTGTATTTACAATAGCTGTCTTGCAAAAAATGCAGCTGATGGTGCTTTTATATTTACATGCTACAGTATTTATGCATTTAGTGTGTAATCAGTTTTACCCTTCATTTGACAGTAGTCAAAGCATTCGGCTGTAATAAGCAGGCAATCTCCTTTTACTTAAATGTGACTGATGGAAGGGAAAACAAGAAATACTCACTGGCAGCTCAAAGTTTCAGTCATGGCGGATGAATTAGCTTTGCCCTTTGAGAATTTGTATTCATTTTAGGCACATTTTTGAATATACTTACTGCTTTCAGTAGCTCATATGTTTTTTTGAGAAGTACTGCTTCTTGTTTTGAATTCCCAGCAGGCTTCTTCATGTTTACTCGTCAGTTAGGAAGCTGTGAAAGTTCTCTTTGGTGCTCTTTTTTCAGTATGCCATGCAGGTAAATCCTGAGGGAGTGAGTGCTGTGTTGTCATGGGAACTCATGTCACGGCCCTGGTGGAGGAGAGACTGTTTAAAGTGACTTGACTTAAAGTTGGGTTTAGTGTTTAGATTGGAGTCCTGTGGAGACACTTTCTGTAGTTAAAAAGCAATAAAAAAGCACTTTGAACAAAACAGAAAGCAGGGGAGACAGCCCACAAACCCGTGTTTGTGTTTCAGTGTGGCGTCACTGAAAAACTGCACGTGAATGATTCAGAACAGAGTGAGATTGGTTGATGTCATTTCCAATGAGTAAACCTCAATTTTCATAACTATTATTGTGATTTTTAATGATGTGAATAAAGATGGTTGTTAATAATTTTAAAAAGCAGATGTGAAACAAATTTACAGAGGATAATTGTAAGAGAGATCTCATCTTATTTAAATGGAATAGTGCCTTGCAATAAAATCATTAGGCAGAATCAAGCTCAAAATGTTAATTATAAGTATTGTTTCAGGTGTAGAGGTAGGTCATATAAGCATATTCTAAAAAAAATGCCGTGGTACTTCTCTTAGACACTATTCCATCAGGTTTGATTGATACTGATAAAGAGGCCTAAAGTTTATTGGTAAGAGCAAAGGAAGACTCCTGAGAATAGTGTGAGTTTCCTTTCCTGAAGGAGTGCAGCTGAAAGTGACCTCCCTGCTGAGAAAGGCAACAAAGTTATTTTACATTCCTAAAGAGACAATGTTGATCTGTGTTATTTATCTATATCTATATATGTATATATTGGGTTGTACATACTACTGGGCTAATGCTGAGGTTTTGTATAAGCATTGTGACAAGTAAGATTTATGAGGACAGAGGGCTTGATTGTGGTGATTATGGAAAATATTTCCTTTAATGCTTCTGTGAAAAAATAACAAAATGCTGTGGGGATCCCATTTCCCCTTTTGTACACCTAGATGTGCATGTGGGTGCACATGTGACCTCCTTGTCTCTTTTACTCACCAGTGAAAGGAAAGGCCTAAAGTTCTGTTGTTACTATGGGTAAGCCTGAGAGTATATGCTTTTTCTTTCCTTTTAATAGCCACCTCTATCTTGACCTTACTTGTTTTATCCTTCTTGTTATGTGTCTTAAAAGGAGAAAGATAGAATTTTTTCTGGTGCAGAAATAGAAACTTAGGATACCAATAGAGTCTTGTCATTTGCTGTTTTTCCCTTGGTTAAGAACTGAAAATCCTGCCTGGTCCTGAAGGTAACTTTCTGGAAAACAAAAGTCTAGGACTGTAAGACTTTGGACATGGTGTGCTCTGGCAGCCTTCTGTCCAGGTTGGTGAGAGATGGATCAGGTGAGGGACCTGCAGGGCAGGTGGGACACTGATTGTGTTGCCAAGCCCAGAGGGTGGGAATCAGTGGAGCAAAGTCCAGCTGGTAGCAGGTTGCAAGTGGCATCCTTCCAGGATCAGTTTTGGGACCAGAACAATGTCTGGATGGTGGGCTAGAGTGTGATCCCGACAGATGTATTTGGATAATATCAAGTTGTTCAATATGCTGGCAGGCAGAGTGGCTGTTCAGCAGGACCTGGAGAAGTGGCCTGACAGAAGGAGCCTTGTGTGGCCAGTTGAAGAGAAATGTGAAATCCTGCACCAGGGATGGAGCAGCCACGTGCAGCAGCACAGCCCAGCTGGAGGACAGGTTTCTAAGGAAGGACCTTGGACTCAGGTGGATGACAAGTTGGTTGTGAGCTGGCAGTGACAAAGGCCAGCCATGCACGGGGCTATGTTAGTAAAAGTGCAGCCAGCAGCCAGAAAACAGTGGTTCTTCCCATCTATTGAGCAACTGTAAGACCACATCTAAAGTACAACGTTTAGGTTCACCAGTACATGAAAGAAATTATATAATGGCACAAGTTCAGGTGAGGATCACCAAGATGATTAGGGGCCTAGAGCAGATCCCTTTAAGAGGGGAAACTGGACTTCTTTAACCTTAAACAAGAGAATAAGGGAAGGTCATATTGCTTTCTTCAAATATGTGCTGGGACAAAACAGAGAAAGCCAAAACTTTGATTAGATTTGAGGAGGTTTCGAGGGGGTGAATTTGTGGTTATTTATTATTATTATTTTGGGATTTTGTTCATTTGTTTTGAACCATGAGTGATGAACACGTGCCCAGAGAGGATGTGGAGCCTCTTGTCCTCAGAGACATTCAGAATTCCACTTAACTGTAGAAGTAGGGCTTCTTAAAATTGTTTGGACTACCATGATTTAATCTTTAAAAAGATAAGCAGGCAGAGTCAAGTGGCTGTTTAGTTTCATGAATGTGTTTTTGTGTTTTCAGGTAAAAGTTTACACTTATTCAGGTAAAAGTTTACACTTATTCTTGGAAAAACAGCACGTTTAAACCTAATAAAACCTGATGTAAACAACATTGATGACTTTTTTCCTTCAATGAAAGACTTCTTTAATAGAGGAAACGGGATACTTCTCACATTTCTGCAAATATGTAGTTCAAGAAGTTTATCAAATTTGGGTTTTTTATGATTTTTAAGAATAATTTGAATAGTTACTGAGTGTTTGAAATGATATAATTCTTTATAAATGATCAGCCTGCAGTTTTAGAAACTCAGCTAATTTATTCTGTGAAGTTATGATTATATTACAGCTTAACTATATATCTGCTGAATTAACTTTACTTTTATTATTCACTTTTTAGGAAGGTTATTTGAATTTTGAATTCTTGAGCTTCCAATTTCAGTTTAGTGCACTAATTTCTTGCACTAATCTTCTTGTACTATGTTTTACTTTTCAGGTAAATTGTCTCTTTTTTTTTTATTCTTAAATTAAGAAGATGAGACTGAAGAGGGAAATATACCTAAGAAAGTGTTCTTAATACAAAACTTAGTCTTTTCCATAGTACTTCAGAAAAACTTGTTAAGGATGGGGAAGGCGAGAAAGAATAAAATATAGGAGATTTTTTTGTTGGAAGAGTTGTGGCTTGTTATATAACCCCAGTAGGATTTAGATATCCAACTTGGTTAGATTTTTGACACTTAATTTCATAAAATCATGGAATATCTCAAGTTAGAAAGGACCCATAAGGATCGTTCAGCCCAGTTCCCTGCTCCTCACAGACTGCTTACAACTAAACTAAAGTATGAGACACTCCTTGAACTATGGCAGGCTTGGTGCCATGACCACTACCCTGGGGAGCCTGTTCCACTGAACTGCCACCTTCTCAGTGAAGAACCTTTTCCTGATGTCTAATCTGAGCTTCCCCTCATGTGGCTTCCTTCCATTTCCTCGTGTCCTATCTCTGGTCACCAGAGAAAGGGGATCAGCACCTCCCCTTCTGCTGCCCCCCTTGAGGAAGGTGTAGATTGTGATGAAGGCAGCCCCAGCCTTCTCTCCTCCAAGCTGAACAAGCCAAGTTATCCCAGCTGCTCCTCATGAGTCTTGCTTTTGAGGCTTTTTGCCATCTTGGTTGTCCTCCTCTGGACACAGCCTGATAATTTGGTGTCCTTCTTACACTGAGGCATCCACAATGCTGGAGGTGGCACCACTGTCCAGTGGGACAGTCACCTCCCTTGGCTGGCAATGCTGTGCTTGATGAACCACAGGACATGGTTGGCCCTTTTGGCTGCCAGGGTACTCCGCTGATTCACGCTCAACTTGCCATTGTCCACCAGAATCCTCAAGGCCTTCTTGACAGTGCTGCTCTCAATCCATTCATCCCCCAGTATCTTGACACAGGGGATTGCCCTGACCCAGGTGCAGGACCTTGCACTTGGCCTTGTTAAACTTCACGAGATTCACACGGTCCCACTCCTCAAGCCTGTCAAGGTCCCTCTGGGTGGCATCTCTTCCTTCCAGTGTATCAGCTGCACTGCTCATTTTGGTGTCATTGGCAAACTTGCTGAGGGTGCCCTGAATCCCACTGTCCATGTCATTAATAAGGATATTGAACAGCGCTGGTCCCAGCAGGGGCCCCTAAGGGACGCAGTTCATTACTGATCTCTGTTTGGATGCTGAATCATTGATGTGGTCATCAAGCCAATTCCTCATCCATCCAATAGTTCATCCATCAAACACTTATCTCACCAATGAGTGACAAGGATGTTGTGTGTGACCACGTCAAAGGCCTTACAAAAGTCAAGGTTAATGACATAAAAGTACATGACAGTGAAAGTTCATAAATACAATGCTCATGCAAAACAAACAAAACCATTTTAATTAATACTTCTCCGTGTCAGTGTCATAGTCTTGAAAGTACCACAGACAGTGAGAGTAGTTGAGCTGTTCTGTGCAGTGTGTAGCAAGGAAGACAGCTGTTAAAGAAATGTAACAGTGATGTTAAAACAAACTTAGATACTTTTGTTCAGTGATGACAGAGTGCCTGTTTACAACCTCCAAACATTATTTGTTAATTGTCAGTTTCTAAAGCTGTTTACTTTTAATATAGTTGAATGATGCTGGGATGGGCCTGGGAAATTCAAGTCCATTGACATGTTGAACAAACCCTTCTGTGATGAGGATGTAGTCAAGGAACTCAGGAAAAGTGTAAAGGACAAGTGTAAAATACCCAGGGCTGTAAAGTACAACAGAATGTGCAAACTCAGCCAGCCTATGCCATATTGTAAGTGAGCAGGACTGCGATGGTCCATTCCTGTGTTCTTAATAATGTAATATACAATGGTGATGGTGTTTCTGGAATCAGCAGCAATGGGTGACTTTTAACTAAGAATTTTTAAGGAGGTAGCTTAAATGTAAGGTACACTGACATGCTGACATTCTTGTTGGTTGTGTTTTGGTTTTGTATTTTTCTTCCCTTGCTAAGTGTCAAAATTATGGGGAAATTGTAAAATGAAGAGTGATGATGGTGTGACTCTGTAAGTGGCATATCCTGGCTATGTCTTTTGTCTAATACCATCTCTTATCTTAGAAGCATATTTATGCTATCTCTATTAGTCTTTAAGTTGAAACTAATTATAACACAGAATGAGTTATAACTAAAGAGAAAGTTGAATGAAGTTGCCTTAAGATGTTTTAACAAAGTTGTTTGTTTTTACTTTAAAACAGGTCTTGCACACTGCATTTTCCTAACCTTATATTTGATGCTTTGATTTCTTTTGCAAATTATTCTTCATATGAAGCCTTGCCAAAATTAAGCTTTTATGTTTTGATTTGAGAAAAGATACTTGGGCAAAACAGTTTTGATTCTCTCACAAGACAGAGGGATATACGTTATAGTTTTCTTGTGTATTGCCATGACTGCAGCACCTGCAATGGTGTCATCATTTGGGGGATGTTTTGTGGTGGAATTTTTGTTGTTTGCTTGTTGTCTGTGGGCTTTCTCCCTGACATGTTTACCGTCTTCTGGGATGAAAGAAGCCTGCAGAGGATCTTTGGTGTGAAGACCTATTTCAATTATTTTCAGTGTTACGACACCAGGGCTGTCTGTACACCATTTGGAAAAATAGTTGTGTTCTACTGATGTTGTCTAAGCATGGAGAGAAGTAAAAATCTTTTGGGCTGAGTTCAACAGGCAGAAGCCTGAGTGCCCAAAATATTATCTCCTCACTTGTGCAGTTACAGGGAAAGAGATACTAGTTCTCTCTAAAACCTCCCTTTTAAAAATGTTTATAATCCTCTGGTGGCAGTTTTGTTGCCAAGTTAGTGTTGCTTTCACAGGAAGTGCTTGGAAGGAAACCTTGTTTAAACTGGCAAAGAAAACATGAGAAGAAATGCAATTTTTTTCTTTGCTGACACTTTGCAGGTTAATAAAGCTCTTTGGCATGGGTGCTCCTGACTTAAACCCTCAGATTCACTGCCTGCTCTTCCTTGTCTCCCCATTTCATTTGAAGTGCTCTGAATGCTTCCTTGCTTGCTTTTTCCCACCATATCTAGAATAGGTCCTTCAAAATGTTTTTGTCTGTGGTTAAAATAGCTGTAACAGTGTTGCTTTACTTCAGCAGAGCCTGGTCTGTCTGCTGAACTCATGTGTAGTTTAGTGCAGCTTCCTGTTTTTCTCATCCTATTTAATTGGGCAACAAGTTGCAGCAAAGCAGCTTCCTTTAAAATGAATCAGTGAATATTATGCATATTGAAAATACGAAAGCAACCAATGTCTCTTTGATTCTTACAAAATCCTGGATGCTTTTCTATAGCTTTAATGTTTGTGTGGAAGGCCAAACCTGGTTGAAAACAAAGCAATTATCTGCCTTTCTGTGTATTCCTTTTCAGTTTGTTTTGATTTGCTTTTTTTTTCCCCTCTATCGCTGTCTTTTGATGGTAACAATAAGGACCTGTCCTGCCTTATTTTTTTTCTGTCATAATCTCTATTGCTTCATTCATATGACTTGTTCCTACAAGTAATGGTGCTACTTCATTGGGTCCAGATGTGTGTAGGTATCCTAAGATAATTGTACAATAAAATTGACAAGTACTTATTAAAACTGCCTCATTTGTCTTGCGGTGAGCATTATATAGTATGATTATTTTTATAGCAATACAGCTGGTTTTTTTTGAAACACTGTGTAAGTATACCCGAAGTAAAGCAAAGGGAAATAAGAGGAGTTAATATAATGTAGCTGGTGCAGAGCATAGTTAATATTATAAACCTGGGAAACAATTACTGACTTGGGAATTAGGATGAAATCATGGATTGGTTCGTGAGTCATACAATAATGGTAAATCACTGGATGGAGTGATGACATTTTACTGTAGTTGTAGTGTGCTGAAAGCACATGTACAGTGTGTACAAAGATATCTTCTCTGATAGAGTGATTTTTGCCTGTTGTAAACATGCACCTGCACCTTTGTCCGTTTACCAAAAGTTAAACCAGAAGGCTGTGATTTAGACTTACTCAGCGGGGCGTTTTGGAGTATCTTTCTCATCAAGTTGCTAAGAGTCTCTAGTTCTGAAACAAACCTGTAATCTGTGGTAGAGGAAGAACACCTGAAGTTTGTTCATCATAAAGCAGTGTGAAGTAGAGCTGGAACTTGGCCTGAGGCTTTAAAAATAAGTAGAGAACCCATAGAGAACCTGTTAGGTGCAAGAAACACACTGTGTGTTTGTCATTCCTGGGCACCAGTGACTGAAGTGCTTGAAGGACTTCCCAGCCATTATGGGCTAGGCTGCCAATCTGCTGAATAATTCCACCACATGGAGAGTTTCTGGTGCTTCTGCTGGAAGAAATTACAGGGGACGTTAAAGCTTGACCATGATGATGAAGAATTTTTAAATAAAGGTTAGATCATGCTTAAAGCAACTCCAGATGAACTAAATGTAAAAAACCACTGGGGTTTGATAGTGTAAATGCTTAACTATTGTTTATACAAGCTATAAGTATTTTTAGTGTATTTTAGTATTTTAATTCATGTCTGTCAACATTTGCAGGAAAAAGAAACCAATATCTCTTGGTCAGTTGAATGATAGAGAAGTGGGTTTTGTCCCTGTCCAGTTAATGAATTTTTCTGAGGTATTAAAACAATCATGTAGCATGTTTTCCAAGTGGCCACTGTTTGGGATTTCTTAATTTTTGGGATTTACCTTGAGGTCAAGTAGTCTAGTTGAATGAAGGTAATACTGAGATCTCCACCTGAAGGCAATTGAATGTATTAATTGACCATGGAAAACTCTATAAATTGCTTGTGTACTGGACATTTAACATTAATGGGAATTTTTTACCCTAATCTGTCATCTCAATGTTTTTGACAGGGCCCTAGGTAAATTAACTCATGTTGTAAAATTCCAAAATTACAGCGGAGTCTCAAAAAATTATAAAAGTAAATTTAATATTTCTGTTTTCAGTGCAGGTTTGAATAGCATTTACTTCAAATGGGAAGGAAAAAAATGCAATCCTAGAAGTTTATGATGATAGTAGACTGAAAATGCTTTAAAAAGCAGTTTACTGAGCACTATGCAGCCCTTCTGGGAAGATGGGCTGGGATAAATTAAAATGAAAGGCTGTGGAGACAGATGGCCATTTAGGGATGTGTCTTACACATGGTAGCAATTAAGATGTGAATGGAGCCTGCAATGGGCTTCTGTGTTCTGTACTAACCTTACTGTTTTACCCTCTATCTCAGGCTATATTCACACACATCAGTACAAAAAATATACAGACACCTCAGTATAAAACTGTTGTGTGTGAACGGAGCTGCTGCTTTTCCATGTCTGTGCTGTAGTTTCTGGCCCACTAAGCAAAACACATGTAGTGAAACAGCGATCTTTCCTCAGCAACACAGGCATTTAGCTTGAATCAAGCTGATGCATAAAGAATAAGCACTGGCCCCAGCATCTCACTTCTCTTCTGAAGCTTAAAGACAGTCAACCAGTTTAGGGTGGTGTAGAATCCTAAAATGATTGAAGTTTGAAAGGACATCTTCAGCTAGTCCAGATTCAGGAGCTTTGGTTTATTTTGAGTTAATTTTCATCTCAAGCAGTAATCAGTGGTAATCAATGATTTTATTTGTATTGGGCTTTGGTTCTGTGGATTTGATCTTCAGACCAGTTTTGGGCATTCTTAGGAAGTTTTCAGCTGTCTGAAGAAGTCCTACTTAATACTTTGCTGCTAAAAGCAAACGTGCTCAAATGGGAACTTTGTATGTAGTAGATGGCCTCTCTGCCCCATCAAGTTCCACCTTTGAAGCATTTTTTTCTTTCTTTTTCTTTTAATAGTAGAGTTGACAAAATGAAGTAGAAGACTATGTTGGTTGAAAAAAAAAAGATAGTTTTTCTAGAAAAACAAAAATGCAGACAGCAGGATCACAGATCAAAGGCAGATGGCACTTGGTTGGCACTAATTTAGAGCCCATAGTAAACAATTTACTTACAGATAAAAGATTTATTTGCAACATTTACTTGAGATCTAAGTTATTTGCTGCCAAGTATAAAACTTAAATTCTACCAAGGGGGAAAATTGTTTCTTTTGCTGACTCAGTTCTACATGTGGGTTCATACTTTCCACCCAGCTTTCCATCCTTCTCTTGTACCTTGTGTCCTTCTTCCTGAAGGGCCTGATGTTGACTGATACCAAGATTGTGTGAAAGGCCCTTAAATGCTTCTGTGCTTGAAGCAAGACCTCCAGAAGACTTAGCTAACAACCCTTTCTGTAAAAACTGCTTTTATTTTGCAGAAATACAGTTTTTATTCACAGCTTGGTAGATTCTATTTTGGTAAATAGTTTGTTCTGAAAGACAATATATGTGCCTCTAAACTGTACTAGTTGTAACTCCTATACTGTTAAAGGAGTTTTATATATATATATATATATATATATATATATATATATATATGACAGTCCCATACTGTTTTAAGCTTCTCAGACTCCCTGGCTTTTGTGTATATGACCATCCCTATTAAGAAATGAGAAAAGTGAATTGGTAGGAAGTGAAACACGCTGTGTGGGTTGAGAAGTGTAATGGAACTGTGTGCTATGGTTGAAACAGTCAAAAGTTTATTTGCTCAAGATACTCTCAAAAGTTTTCTAGGCTGTCAAATTTTTCACCAGAAACTACTACCATGTTGACTAAAAACCACAATTTCACTTAAGCCTGTGGCCTTTAAACAGTCATTGATCAATAGCAGCTGTCTCAGGGAGAATATTTACAGGAAAATTTACCATGATACTGTTTCAGCAATTTGTAGCCCAGAAATTTCCTGAGCTGAAAGTGATGAACTATTAAACACAGGGATGTCGTGGATGTCCCTCTCATTAATTAGAATTTGTTTTGCATTTATGGAAACCTAAATTTTGCAGCTTACCTATTGTTTAGGATAGGTGTTGTTTAGGATAAAAAGCAGACTTTTAAATAAAACTTGTGTCCTGCTGATTTAATTTAATATTTTAATAGTATGAGAAAATAATTAATCGCTCCCTCTTTATTTTCTTTGCTCCTTATAGACTGCAGACCTCTCTTGCTCTACATCAGTCATTTCTTTTGAAGTTGAAGAATATTAACCTACATATCTTTAATCCCACCCCTTAGGAAATGTTTCCCTTATTGAAGTCAACCTAGTTGCTTTCTTATATTCTGTTTTACCTTTCTGATATACAAAGAACAAAATGCAGATGTACTATGAACTTCCATCTTAGTATGATGATGCTTTTTGAGCTGCTCTTACTCCATCGTCAGTGGTTTGATATCCTGATGTTGCTCCTTAATATTCAGGAGATAGTTCAAGAAAACTTTTATAATTGCAGCATGGTTTTTGTCTACTCTGGTGATAGGGGATTCAGAGACTCACATAATATATATAAATTTACAGAAGAGTTTTTCCTCTGTGCATTGCTTTATGCTTTTACATGAATGGTTGGGTTTTTTTTTCATCTGCTGTCTTAATGGGCAGTAAGTATTTGTGAAGTTACCTGACCTCTCCTCATCTAGTTTTCATTTTCCTTACTTGAAGAGCTTAATATCATCAGTGACCCTTATAACTTCACGTTCACATCCTTTCTAGATATGTATGAATGCACTGAGCTGCACAGATGACAGAACTGTTTCCTGATGCCCTTTCTTGAATGATAAAAGTGACAGCTTCTTCCTATTTCCTTTTTTCTAAACAGAAACAATGGCTTCCCCTCATACCAGTTGTTTTCTTATCAAGAACCTTTAGTGTTGAACATGGGTAGATCTTTTTTGGAAATTTGTAAAGGCTGTGTCAAATAGGTTGCCAACAAATCGGTTTGTCCAGCTAAGAGCGGGCAAATTACTTGGATTTGAGATATCTCTTCAAAAGGCTCATGGTTTGGGTTATTTTGTTCTCTCTCCCCATGGTTTGCCAGTTTCTTTCTCGTTTTGAGGTGTGTGAATGAGAGAGGAGGTTCACAGCACAATTAAGACCTGCTTTTTGCTTTGAATGTCTTTGAAATCTGTACTAGTTCGTATGCATTTTTCTAAATTGTTACTACAAGTCTCCTGTTTTGTGTTCTTTACATTTAGTTTGCAGAGCGCTTCTGTGATTTCCAGATTCGCTCATGACTTCAACTTGTTGCAGGATGTCTTCTTTTAGTAATCTCCTTTACTGGCTCTTTTGCCATTGTAGTCATTCTGATAAGATCTGTTTCTGAGAAGACAGCCGTTCACTTACTCAGGAACAATCACTTTAAAGTCTTACAATCAAAGATTTGAAGTTGTGTATCAGGGAGAATGGGAGAAGATCTCCATCAATATATCTTGTTGAAACACTGTGATATTGAAAATTATATGTGAGTACTAATTTAGTGCAAATAAATATTTATAGTGTTTCAGTAGGAGACAATCTCGTATTAAACTTAATTGTAATGTACTTTCAAAAAAATGTTGTGTTTTCAAATAAACTTCGGTTAACAATGCCAATGTTTGTACATTTTCAAGAAAAAAAGAGCTTTTAACCAGCTGGCCTCTGCTAGAAACATGTACTAGACTGGAATGTTTATGGAAGAACTTTAGCTTGCAAGTATGCTGAAGACATCAGCATCTAAATTTTCTTTTATTATTTATTTGAAGAGGTTCTGACACCCACTAATAAATGGGATTGGTGAACATGCTTTCCATGCATTGTCCCTGCCCATTAAGCTGATATTTAAAAAATCAGGAAACTTCCTTCTTTCCCTGTGGAAAATTAGACAGGACTTCTGTGGGGAAACAAATATTAGAATATCCTGGTCTTACATTGCCGTCTGAGAACCAGGCAGATGCTTACTTCAAAAAAAAATGAAGAGTACTCAAAACCAGGCTATCATTAATTTAGCACAATGGTGGGTAAGGTTCACAGTGTTACCGTTTTTTCTCTTGCTTACTTGGATGAGTTAAATTAAGAATAAAACAAGCCCCTCTATTCTTTACAATATCTTCTGTGTGTCTTAACCCGGGAGATTGTGGCCACTTTTTTTTCCTTGTCTCCTCACCTCAGTGCGTTGTTGTGGTACAGAGACTGTGCTCTGGTGCTGCTGGAGCTGCTGTAACCACACGAATGCCTGCACAGGAAATGGAAACTTTCTTGCATGCTCTACAAGAGAAGTGGTGTCATGGTTGTGCAGGGGGCATTGTAAAGTTCTGCCTCTTCACAGGAAGAATGTACCTTCTCTGCTGCCCTCCTGAATGGGGTTGACAAGGGAGAAAGGTCGGATTACCAATCTTCATGTGGATATGATCAATTAAATATGTGTAGCCAACTGTTGTTAGCTACATTGTTTGCCACAGAAAAGGATAACTTTGGTGTTTAGTGTTGCCTTTGGGCTTGGTTTTCTCGTGGCTTTCTTTTTATCACTTGTGTAGCAGACATGGAAACAGTAAAGGGTGAGAGTCCTCCAAGCTTAACTTGTTAACCAAGACGTTTCTTTGTTCTTTATTTCAATACCCAGTCCTTATATCAAAGGGCAGGTGAGCCACCGGTGTTACACAATTCCCCTTTACCCCAATACTTGCCTGGGCAGCAGGAGTGGCTTTTACTGCCGCCCTTCTTCCCCAGCCTGCTTTTCCCAACAGGCTTGTGTGCCTGGAACAGGGAACAACAGGCCAGCACTGGACTGTGCCCACAGCAAGGACTAGTTCTTGGCTCTTGCTGCTGAAGAAAGAGATTGTCTGCCTCTCCTTGCTTTTATTCCTGTCAGTTGGGCATTTGTAGTTCTTTTTTAGGAGAGTATGTTTCCTGAGCTGGATGTTTTGGCTGCTGGTTTTTAAGCGTGAAGAAAATACCAAAAAGGCATCAACCCCACAACAGGCAAAATGATGCAGTTCTGGGAAAAGAAAAAGGGATGAAAAGGGAGATGAAGTTCTTTAGGCATGGTGGGGGAATATTCTTCCATGCTATCTGCAGCATGTGGCTCTCCTCATCCTGTTTCTTTTCTTCACAGAGATAGCAAAATGTATCACTAGATTTAACTAGGAATTTGTCTGAGGCCTGAAGGTATTCAGATTATAGGGGTTTTTGGGGCCTTTGATGTTCATTAGGGAGTAGTTCTGTTTCTGTGCCAGGCAATGTTTACTTTGCTTTTTTCGTTTCCTTTGCAAACTGCAATCTTACTGTTTCATACTTTCTCCTGTAACTGTTAACATTTCTTATTTAGCTTTTCTTTCCCAGACAATCTCCTAGGCTTTAGAAAATTTGGTTATCTTATTTCTATGGGATTAAATTTAATACAGGGGAAAATGGAGAAGTTGGTGTGGGTTTTTTTGTAATAGTTTTCTTAGTTCTTGTCTTTTTTCTACAAATGACTAATTTTTTTTAAGAGCACTTGGTATTGAAGTTGCATATGAATGGATAAGTTATCCCCATGTGATCATTGAAGTCAGTGCTTAAAATATTACAGTCTTGATGTCATGCTCTGTGCTTGCTTTTTATATTTTTCTTATGATAGTGAATTATACATTAATTTTATTTCCTGTTTATGTTCTGAGTGTTTTGATGTTTGTCTTTCACAAAATTTAAAATAAATGTTTGGTTTTTAAGTTTAATGGAAACACTTCACACTTTTATGAGATGACTTCATAAAATTAGCAGAACTTTACATTTGGTGTTAAATCATGTTTAAATTAAAATACTGTTTAGGAAGAAAAAGAGTAGTCATTCCCTGCAAGTCACCACTTACAGCAAGTGGAAACTATTACTTTATTTTTAGCTTGCATAAGTTTGTCTGGTACTTGGTTTTTGCTTTGTATCCCCGGTCTCAATACATTTAAACCTCTCCAGTCCTCACGTTGTAAACTTCCGTCTCAGATCATGTGGGTGAGCTGGTACTGCAGCCAGGTGTCACACGTGCCTGCTAATCAGATTAAAGGAAACTGAAATAGAGAAAGGAACTTGCACGGAAGGTCAGAGTATTGCAATAATATTAATGAAACATCTACGTGGTTTGTGTAGGAAATTACCTGGCCTCAGCTTAAGGGCAGAGGAGACACCCGTGGCAAGGTTACTCTGTGTGATTGATTGTGGAGGATTGCTGTTTGAAGGCTGATGAATAAGCTGGATCCCTATCTCTCTAATCATGGTATGACCCAGGCTGGCCTTAACAGGTCACAGGGCACCACTGCAGCATCTGAGCACCCTTGTTGCTTTTAACCAGTGATACCACTGAGATGTTGCGGGTTGCCTAAGAGAAGTCCAAGCAAATTCATTTTAAAAAAAATTAATCTCCAAATCAAAGACAAATTCCACAGTCATTTGTAACTAAAAAAAAAAAAAATTGTTGTCAAGTCCTCTGTGGAATTGGAGCTGGCTCTGTCCAACGTGGAGGCAGCTTCTGGTGTCTTCGCACAGAAAGCAGCCCTGCAGCCCCTTCTCTATCCCCTTGCTCCCAGCTGCCAAAATCTTACCACATGAACCAAATGTACCAAACAGGACAACTACCTAGCAGAAAAGTTATTTTAATGTTGAATTTGAGAATGTCCTTAGTCTAATTGTGGTAACAAAACTGTCAAATGTGGCTGTGGATTAGACAATAAAGTGGTGAAAGACGGATCAGAACATGCCTGACATGAGCACGCAGTGCTGATAGTGCAATACTTTGCGAAAGACTCTCTAACATGAAATTACCTGAGAGTATTTGCCAAGAACTAGTTTGTCTGATAAGTGTACTTAAAGGACATTTAAATCAGTTTTCCAGAATCACTGCCTGTGGAGCAAGTTTCACAATTTTGGGGGAACCAGGCTTTCGGTAGAGTTGCTCTGGAAGTGTATAGCAAATGCAGTCCTTTTAGAAATTACTGTGTAAGACTTGTAGATTTTTCAGGATGGATATAGTGATGCTGATTTCCAGATTCCTGAGCATATGCAGGAGTTTCTGATGCCCATGATGTGAGCTGGAACTAATGCTGGGTCACAAAACCTCTGGGAATCCAGACAGCTCCAGAAAATCCTCAATTTGTGTGGGCACAATTTCTGAGTTTCTTAGCCTGTCATACCATTTCATTTCTTGGACCACCCAGCTGAAATGGAAATTTGTCCTTCTGATAACCCCTTGAATAAACTTAAGGATGTAATAGGCAGCTGGGATTTTTGGTAGCGCACCCCTCCTTGGTAATTTTTTTACCTTAAAATCACTGTTAACTCCAAACAGGGTAAGATAGAGATTAAAACATTCATCATGACTTTGTGAATGATAACACAATGACAAATGTTTCTAAATCATGTAGGAAAAAAACCAAGAGAAAGATACTTAATCAAACTGCAACTTTGACTTCACTTTGAGCTTTTCTCCCCTTGTCTCTCTCTTTTTTTCTGTCTCTCTCAAGTTAGCACACTGAGTCAGCTGGAGAACTGCCTGTCCTGGATTCTTTCTTTCATGGTACCTCCTGCTGCACCTGGTAGAAAGCACAACCAGCCTTGATGCAGAGTGTTTGTGTGTATGACTAATCTGATCCTTGAAGCCAGGGGTGGAAAAGAAGGAGGGGTCTAGATTTAAGATCTTTATCCAATTTTTCTTCCTGGAGATGCAAATATGGGTCAAGGTGTCTTGCAAACTACCATATTGTGTTTGACAGGCTGATTAACAAGTGTATTTGCCTCAGTGTAGTAAAATTTCCTCACCTTTTTCATGACTTGTATGTTATGCTGCAAAGTATTTCTGCTTTAAGTTTTGGTTTGGGATTTTTTTGCATGATACAGACTGTCACTTTGTACACCAATAGTCATATTTTATGCAGGATCATAAATGGGATGAATAAGTATTACAGGCATTGACTTGTGTCTAGCCACAAGGAGGTCTAGAGTTTTTGTGGTAACTGACCTCAACTTTTTTCCTAAGCTTAACGGTAGACAGTAACCCTGTATGAACAGGGCTGTGGAAGGAGTATGAAAGCAAAACAAAACAAAACAAACCCATTACTTTCATCCATAATTGTTTTTTTTTCTGTCAGAATCAGGTGCATTCAATTTTTTTTTTTAACACAGCTATAACAAAAGCATCATATTGAAAAAGAATAGCTCATTCAAGAATGCTCTCATATACTTTAAGGGTATAGGGTATGTACCCTAAGTTATACAATTCAGAAGAAATAGTTATATATATGTATTTTATATATACGTATAGATTATATATTTTATATATATATAAATAAATAATTTATTGCAAATATTCCCTTTTTGCTCTGATTTAGGTTCAATGAGTTTCAGCAAAACCTGTTAAAAAAATGACTCCTTTGTGTTTACTGATGCCAGCGTTAAATGAAAAATTTCTGCTTTTAGTTCCATAGTACAGTAACTGCACCAGTGATGACTTACCTGATGATAAGACCACACAGATGTGTTATTCTTCTTGAGAGCACTTGAGATGGCTCAGAGGATAGTATTTACAGGCAAAGTAAAATAGTGGACAGCTTGTTTTTCATTCCCTTCTACCAGCAGTTTAGATCGATTGGGCTGCAAGCTGACAATTATATTTCATCTTTGGAGGCCCTAAAAGATACCTTTAAGGGTATATATATTTTAGTGTCTCTCTTGGTACTTTTTGAAAATAATGCTCCTCCTGACGAGTGAGTTGCTTGGAAGCTGCTGGGTGATTTGGAAAGTGTTCTTTCTTGTCATAATGCTCCTTGGTCATGTGCAGTTGCAGCGAAGGCCTGTAAATTAAGGGCTTGCAATGATCCCCCAGTGCTCTTAATGGAAGGTATCCTGTGAAAATGTGATCTAGGCTACTTTGTGTTTGTTCATCTCTTACTGGTTCAATTTAATTTTACCTGTTAAGATGCTTTATTTCAGCTATATATCTTAAGATTTGAGGGGTCAAGAACCCAGTTTATATTGTATGGTTTCTGGACATTCATACATTGGTAATAAGTTACTGATTTTTAAGCCTTGCCTCTATTTTTATAAACTTGGGTAGAAAATAATTTCTGCAGGAGTTGATTTGTTTCTTTGTGTCGCAAAAAAAAAAAAAAATCATTTAAAAACTGCTGATTGTGCTAATAAACAGCAAAAAGCTTTATACTGACTCAAGGCATAAACAAAATAGAGGTTTCAACTGAGCATGTGACTGTTCAGGCATAACAAAATCAAAGCAGCTGGTTGAATAGCTTGGAGGTTTTTTTAGTGCCAACCTTGCCAAGACATCTGTGTTCTATAAGACATTAAGGGGAGAAGTTGATTTCAAATAGCTGTATGTTTTTGACAGCCTGGCCTTTGAATAAGGGATTTGAATAAGTTTCCATAGTCAAAAAGGCAAGATAACATGTACTGTCCCTTCCACTACAATCTTTCCAGAATTCAAAGTGTTTTAATACAAGTGTGTTTTAATGTGAAATGTCAATTTTATGTCATCTGTTCTCTTACCAAGCAGGGATGTACTTTGAATTCATTGGCTACCACTCCTCTTCCCCTCATGAGGAAGTAGTAGCTTCATGAGTGCATCTTTGGAATATCCTTTCTATACTAGACAATTGCTTTCAGGTAATTGGTTTGGAATGCTTCTTCTTTGTTTCACAAAACTTAGCTTGTAACTGACATTTTATTTTTCCCCCAAGATTCCCAAGACATCCAATGCACACATTATAATCCCACACTCAACCTATCTCCAGGCCTCTGTGATACCATAGTTCATTTTAAATTACACTTGTAGGGACTGGAAAATACTGCTGCATCATGGAAAGTGCTTGTTTTATTTGTAAGACTGAGAATTCTCTGAATTGAACTCAGTGTCAGGCACAATAATGTCTCAGGCTTGGTTGAGGGATGTGTTTTGTGTGTACACGAGTCACATACGCTGACTGCAGTGAAACTTTGTTATAACAAAACACTTTATAAAGGAATAACACTTTGTTTTGACTAGGATACTTAATTTATAAAGTTATATACTGCTACAAATGGTCCAGAAAACTTTAGTTCCTAAAGTTAGAAAACAATCAAGAAGAAGAGCAAATTTGCTACTAATTGCTGTGGAATAGTGGTGTTGAAATGAAGGCTTTTTTTTTTAATTTTGCAGTTCCTATATTTAAGGGCATGCACACAGTAGTTAGAACAGGTAAAGGAGTTGTTACCCAAGTGACCATGTAGTTGTTACCCAAGTGACCTTGTTGACATGTGAAGGCAACTCAAGGTAGCTTAATGTAGCAACCAGTCTGAAAGAATCTTTGGAATTTAAAGTTCTTCCTTATTTAAATGCAGTCTTCCTTAACTGTTAGCAGTATGAAACATGTAAGTGCAAATTATTTGTTTGTGGAACTCGTAATTACAGGCCAAAACCCAAGTCATCACTTTTTAGAGTGACACAGACAAAGTTTCTGTAGCATCTGTTCCTGCAGGGCCAGGCACGGAGAGCAGCTGAAGGTGCTCTCTCTGTGTGAGCCTGAGCTGTACAGTCCTGCCTGTCCTCCAGCCCCAGGGAGCACATCCTGCTGGGCCAGGAGGGCACGTGGAAATCACAACAGTAGAGTGGATTTGTGTTGTCTACTGGGAAACCAGTCCTGGAATAAAATTTGAACAATCAAAGAAATTCTGTATTTTTCCCTTTAATTAGTAGTGCCTATAATAGCACCGTGGGACCAATTGCCTTTTTTTTTTTTTTTTTTTTAACTGCGTAGTTTTGGGGTATTTATTTTATTATAATAATTTGTTCAAAATTTGTGGTCAGTTAATCTATGAATTCACTCAGCTGTTTGGTTAGACTGACTATGTGACATGTTCTTTGACTGTTTTGCAGTTATCTTGAGAGCATGTTAAAATGTTTTACTTGTCTGTTAGCTGTTTGGGTAGGTATGGAATTCATGGGGTTTTTTGGAAGGATGTGAATTTTTCTTGAGCTCTCAGCCAGAACAGTTGCAGTGAAATGCATTTTGCAAGCTGTCTGCAAGGCACTGATAGATTGACACACAGAAAGAGAGAATGGGAATAATGGAGACTTGAGTTAAAAAGCTCTGAAAGTCTCAAAGTTAAAGTGGGAGGAGGAAGAGACTAAATGGAAGAAAGGCATAGAGTGGGTCAGCTGAGACAAGTACGATAAGGATTCAGAAAAAAGAGGAGCCCAGAGAACTTTAGCAGCAGGCAGAGAAAAGGACACAGTGTTACATGAGCTGGCTGTAGATTTTTCAGGTCAGTAAGTTAAAACAAATATAACCCAAAGGTGTTATATTTTTAACGGCAAGCAGCAAGGCAGATTTTGGGAAACCAGGGCACTCTCAGAGGTGCATGAAATGCAGCATCTTGGAGGCTTGTGGATCTTTCCAAGGCCTGAACTTGGTGAGAGTGAGAGTCTCTGCTTTTGCAGGTTTTTTTATATAGAGATTGGGGGGTTTTTAATTTATTTAATCCAATCCTTGACAACTTCATTTATCTCTGGGGTAAATATGAAGAATGTGTGTTATCTTGAACTGTTCTTATGAGAAAGGGGTGACTTGATTTCTTCTAAAATAGCTGTGGTGGCTTATATATACATTTTCAGCTGTTTGTTTTTACTTTGAGGGGAGGAGTAACCTTAGGGCTGTCCCTTTTTAACTGGTTGTCTCTTGCTGTCTTCCACTTGCTGTACTTGGCTCTGGCCTTCTGTGCTCCTTTCTTTGCTTGTAAATTTAAAGGGAATTTCTTTGACTTCTGTGATACTTATGCTTGCTAGTGACTCCCTGTGAGCGTGCTCAGATGTTACATATATCTCTTTAATATTGTCAGCAGAAACTTGAAAAGAGTGCTGTCTGTCATGCTATCAAGTGCTGTCTTGTTGTGCTCCTCCTCCTCCTCTGTGAGGGAAAACTTTTTCATTTTCTTTCATGTGTTGCCTCTGTCAGATCAGAGACTTTGTTCGACACTTGCAGAGTTCTTAACCCAGAGGAGTTTGGCTTGTGCTCGGACACTTTGGCAATATAAGTAAGAATTCTTCAGCCTTTGCTACAATTTGGCTTCTTTTTTTTTTCTTTTAATTGTCAGACTATACCATTTGTGGGGAAGTTGTCATTAATTGGCAAGTTAATTGGCAAATTAATCAAGGCAAGTCCTTATCATTGTTAGAAATAAATTTCCTCTCTTCATTTTTTAAGGGGATAGGGAATGGTATGTGCAGCCTGATAAGTTTCTGATTATTTGCAGACTTTAAAATAAATCCTTATGAAACAATAATTTTTTTTTTTTTACATGGAATTGTGGGTTGGAAAAGAACGCTAAGATCATCAGGTACAGCTTTCAGCCCAGCACCACCATCATGTTTGCCACTAAACCGTGTCGTCAAGTACCATATCCACACATTTTTTGAACACTTCCAGAGATGGTGACTCCACCACTTCTCTGGACAGTATGTTCCAAATGACATCTCTATAACTCCTCAGTATTTGAGATACAAGCTGTATCATGGTGCAACCCTCTGTACCTTTACTGTTAAGTAAGGGGACAAATTAGGTTGTATGATAGAAGGCTCATCTCCAAAAACATAAAGGGACCCATTGGAAGGGTGGCAGGTGAGAGAAAGGTAATAATCTGAGAAACAGAGCACCCTAAACTGGCTCTTCCCAAGTCTGCCACTGGAAGGTGATCAGTTCTCTGAGGCTCATTGTGAGATGGAGGGGAAGAGCATCCTTGAATTGTTCAGGATGTATTATGAAATGTTTAGGGGAAGGACAAAAGGCAGGGTATGTGATTCTGTGGAGGAGGACTGGAGGTTGTTTGAAGAGGAACAAGCATAGGAAAGAGAATAGGGGAATAAAGCAGCTGGTCTTGTATTGGTGGGTGAGGGGACTCTCTTCTATCTACATTTGTATATATGGAGCACGAAGTGCCAGTGTCAGCCCACAGGCCAGAGTGGAGTGGGACCACTGGGTCCTAGGGGCCCATACACCTTGGGGTGCCAGCAGCTGGAGCATGTGCATCCTGTGTGCAGATGTCAGTGTGCAGCAACAGCAGGACTGTTTTTAGGCTGGTGAGTAGGTCAGAGGTGTGGGAACCAGGTAATGAAGAAGTCATAAATCTGGGAGAGACAGAGAACAGAAGACCTGCCAGTTGGCTGCTTGAGCGACTGACAGGTCCAGGCCAATTTCTGCAGGCACAGTAATGTCTCAGGCATGGTTGAGGGATGTGTTTTGTGTGTGCATGAGCCATGTACACTGCAGTAATATACTTCTGTCCACATCAGCCATAATGGAGACCTGCATGAGGAGCCCTTTGTACTCTGTGTGTCAGCTGGAAATACACCCTCAACCTTTGTACTGGACAGAAGCAGGAATGTGGAACCTCACCTTTGTTGAGTTACTGGAATCAGTGACCCATAACCCATTTGGGTAGAATTTGTCTATATGGTTGTCTTTTTCCTCTGCTCTTTTGGGTGTGGCTAAAAATAGTACAAGGTGGACTCTTAACAAGGCAATGAGGCTTTTTATAGATTTCAAAAGAGGTGTATTTACCAAATTATATGTCTAACATTGGCAAATCTTTATTGAGATATAACAAATATCACTTCTGACTTTGGATTTTTTGGTGGAGCCATAAAATGACCATAAAATGACCTTGAATACCGTGTGCAGTTTTGGGCACTACAATGTAAGAAAGGTATTATGCCATTAGGGAGTGTCCAAAGGAGGGCAACAAAGTAAGTGAAGGGCCTTGAGGGGAAGCTGTATGAGGAGTGGATGAGGTCACTTTGTCTGTTCAACCTGGAGTAGAGGAGTCTGAGGGGAGACCTCATTGCAGTTACAACTTTCTCTCAAGGGGAAGAGGAAGGGCAGGCACTGATCTCTTCTCTGCGACCAGTGACAGGACCCGAGGGAATGGCCTGGAGCTGTGTCAGGGGAGGCTTAGGTTGGGTATTGGAAAGAGGTTTTTCACCCAGAAGGTGGTTGGGCACTGGAACAGGCTCCCCAGGGCAGTGGTCACAGCACCAAGGCTTACAGAGTTCAAGAAGCATTTGGATGATAGTCTCAAGCACATGATGTGACTCTTGGGGATGGTCCTGTTCAGGACCAGGAGTTGGACTTGATGATTCTTGTGGGTCCCTTCTGACTCAGCATATTCTATGATTGTGTGATTCTGTGAAATGCATCTTATATGAATAAGGTATGTTTTGTTTTGCAGATCCTGTGCTAATATTGGGCTTTACTTGTCACTATAGATATGTTTTATATTTTATGGAGCAGCACAAATATGTGGGTTGTTTGTTTGCTTTTCCTCCTTTAAACAACACCAAAGCTTCACCTAGGAGGAGTTCCCTTCCCAGGCTCTCTAAGTGGCTTTGTTTTTGTGCACCACACTGGCCAGGGAGCTGCAAGTAATATATAACCCTTGAAAAGATTCTCTATTGCAAATCTGGATCATCTTTTCCTTATTGTGTGTGTTTAAATGCTTTTCCACTGTGCTGCTTCTTTGGCTTCTGTTTGTATTATTTCCTTAACATAATTTTTTTATCTCAGTGCCTATGACTTTGTCATTTGAATGTCTGTAAAATAATCCTTTGTTTATGGTCCTCAAGCTCTGCCTTTCATCTTTTTATAACTATTGTGAAATGTACCATACAGTCACATCCACCATGGGAGCTGGTTATCCACAGTTGCCATCACCTACTGTATTATGTGTCTTTAATAATGGTTTCTATTTGTGTACATTATACAAACTGTATGTAACATTGGCACTAAATCTATTTCCAAATTCTGGAACTCTCCAATTTTGTGATTAACAAGTGTTGCCTTTTATGATTATTCAATATATAACTATTTTGAACATGTTCCAAATGCAAATGCTTAGAAAAATTGTTCTTTACTGAATCTTCTATTTATATTCCTCATGCGAATGAGCTGGAGGTTTTCTTACTTTCTTCCTCGTATTCAGGCAGAATACAAATCAGCAATAGGATTTTTTTGCATCACTGCACACAGCTTCCTTTTCTACTGCTCCTTTCTATTTGTGTCCTGCCTTCAGCCCTGCTCGGATACAGCCTTTAACATTCTGTGCACTCCTGGCTTCCAGGGAGGCAAACAATGCCACGTTCATGAAAGCTTTGAAAGGCTGCAGTTGCCAGGTGTAGGATTTATCCTGTTCTAGCTGCCTACTGGTAACTTGTAATAAGCCAAGACAAAAATAGAATTCTACAATATTCTCTTGTGAATTCACAAGGAATGATTTATGGTCATGGGAATGGAAGTACCTTTGCTTGCTCAGCCCAAAGCTGTCTTTAACCAAGGTGAGAAATGGATGCTTGTAGAAAGAGTGTAGAAAGAGTTTGCAGCGATATTTTTCTTGGTATGCAGTTCCACCAGTTTATGAATAGGGATATTTTCAACTGGAGTTCCATAAAAGCTGTTGCAATTGAACCAAGATTTTCTGACTTAAAGGAAGCATCACTACCCTGTCTTTTACCATTTCTGTTTTTCCTGCCCAAATCTGTGATGATATAAACTAGAGTTTTTTTGTGGTTTGCCTGGTAGATGGTTCATCAATAAATTATTCTTCTGATTGTTTGTCAAAATATTCTAGGTCAGGATAGATAGTTCTCAAATGCAGCATAAATTGTTCTCATTGGTAAAGGAGATCAGTAAAGGGCTGAACTCAGCATGGTAGGATTCTCCAGTGTCCAGTGCACCAAGATTCTTTCAAAAAAGTATATGTGTTTAAAAAAAAAAAAAATCTATATTAAAAATGTTAATCTTAAAAGGCTGGCAGGTAGCTTAATTCATTTTCTGGTAAAGGATTATGAATTTTCTCATAACAAAATGGCTTTCTGAAAATACTTTCTACTGCTAGTGTTTCAGTCAGATGCATTAGTTCAGTAACTTTCCATTCACTGCATAAAGACTGGATGTTCTGGAATGATATAAAGAAGTTAATTGACTTTCGCTCCTGGTGGGCATAGGGCAAAAGACACAATATCAGGCAGCTGTCCTTGTAAAGACTGGCGATAAATCACAGCTTTTCTTTTTCTATGACTGAAAAAACAAACATTCTCCAATCTACACATAAAACAATCAGCTTCTGTTCTCTTTTTAGCTTAAGTCATACTGTGAAATATACAACAGAAATTTGAAAAAATTGTTTATTTTGGTTTGAATTTAATAATTTCATTTTGCTAGAGAGCATCATTACATGTGAAATTGGACTAATATCTAAGGGCTATGTACCAAAATGTATGAAATGTTTCATTGGTCTGGTGAACATAATCATTCAGTTAATACCTTGCTATGTAACTATTGCTAAACTTTTCAGAAAATCTTCCTCATTCTATATGTAAAGAACTTTTGAGGGACTTGCAATGATAGCTGATTCTCAGATCTGAAGAGGAAAAGTTGTAGTTTGCTACAGGGCTTTATGGGGTTTTGTCAGCTTTTTTACTGAGGTTTGTCTGTGTTTGGTATTGTGCATATATGGTTATCTAGCGATGAATTCCTTCTTGTTTCAGCTTACATAACAGGAATGCCATTAATGAGGGGAAGAACAGCTGTGCTGGGATAGTCCAGAAGTTGATAAAAACCTGGGAGCTTTTCTGGCATCACCAGCAGTAAAGGATAAGAGAATAGTGTAGGAAAAGGGCAGAGATGTGGGGATACCTTCTCCAACATGACCTCCCCATCTCCAGTAACTTGTAGCTCAGTGTATGGCAGAACAAAGGTGCTAAATTTATATTTGAAGAGTGTCCTGAATTTTTCTTCAGTGACCTTATCTTTTATTTTTCGAAGTATGTGAAATTTTTGTATTCACAAGTTGTTCTACAACTTACCTTATGTGGTGCAAAGCACTATATTTTTCCGTTTTTCATTATTTTGAATTTGCTACCTGCTGGTTTGCTTAAAGTCCTCTGCCCTTTACCTTGGAACAGACTGTCTTCAGCAGTTGGATACCCATCCCTCTTTGCCATTTGGGATTTTTATAGGCCTGCGAGGCCAGGCAGGGTGCTTGGCCTCTGTCATGCCATGTGCTCATCTCCAGAGATGCAGCTTGTGCCTGCTGTGCCTGCTCTGCAGAGATCTGAAGGGCTGTACTTGCTGTCTCACTGTACCTACTGGGTAAGAAGGAGGAATAGGTGGGACTTTTGAAGGGGCTGCTCTGTGAAAGGAAATTCAAGGTTAAGTATTTCTAGAAAAGCTACTATCAATGTCCTACAACTTCTCTTGTACCACTTAGTGCTTTCTTTCTGTTTAGTGCTCTATCAAGGCCAGCATCTGACTTTTAGAACTAAATTCCCCTTTACTAAACACTGCCTTTCTCTGAGCGAGAAGTGGGCTGAGAGGAGGATCCATCACCGTGGAGTGTTGTCTGGTGCAGAGGATAAGTGGCCTTATGAAAGTAGCAGGAGGTATTTAGGTTACTAGAGAGTTAATAATACAGCACACTGGAAGTTACATAAAGTGCTTTGCAGATTTTGCTTCATTGGTGTTGTCAAGTGCAGTAATTCTGCGTAGCTGCAAATATGAAACTTCAGCAAAGGTTTATGTGCTTGTGAAGGTCATGAGAGGTGACATAAAGAACACCAGTTAGTTACTGTAGTTTAAATAGTTGACTGAATTTCTGAAGGGTATAGCCATTTTAAAATCATGAGAAGGAATGTGAGATTAAAAAAGGAAATCTGTAGCCTGAGTCACCCCTGCTGGAGAAGGAGAAGATTGAATTTAGCTCCTGGGCGCGTGGGTATTGCTGCCTTCTGACGGAGTTGGTTTCTAAGCATCCAAGTTTTACAGTTGCAAAGTGTATCTTCACAGATCAAAAGTAGGTGGATTGCAAGGGATGCAGCTCAGATGGAATGAATCTTAATATAGTTGAAATATTTCGAAATACAATCTGTCTTCTCAGGTTGTGGTCGTATTTTAATTTTCATGGAATCACCGAATGGGTCAGGTTGGAAGGGATCACAGTGGGTCATCTGGTCCAACCTCCCTGCTCAAGCAGGGTCATCCCAGAGCACATGGCATGGGATTGCATCCAGACAGTTCTTGAATATCTGAGGGAGACTCCAAAACCTCTCTGGACAACCTGTTCCAGTGCTCTGTCACCTGCACAGTAAAGAAGTTCTTCCTCATATTCAGGTGGAATGTCCTGTGCATCAGTTTCTGCCTGTTGCCTCTTGTCCTATTGCTCAGCACCACCAAGTGGACCCTCGTGCATCCTCCTGACACCTCCTGTTGGATACTGACTGACACTGAGGAGGTCCCCTCTCAGTTGTCATTTCTCGAGACTGGACAGGCCCAGCTCCCTCAGCCTTTCCTCATATGAAAGATGCTCCAGTTCCTTCATCATCTTTGTTGTCCTCCTCTGGACTCGCTCCAGGATACATCCATTGGCCTTCTTGACCACAAGGGTGTGTGCACCATCTGTGTGTGCAAGTTTGTGCATCCACTGAAAGGGTTAGAGACACCCTCTGTGTAGCTGTGCATCCACCTTTCTGATGGCCATAACCCACCAAAAAAAGGCAATTTTCATCTGATCGAGCTACTTGACTTTCTGGTTTTTTGATCGTTAATGTGCTGGTACAAAGGAGGTAATGGGAATGGGTGGTTGGCAGAGGTAAACAGGAAAATCATATAAACCATATTTTTCAAGTCCTGTGGAGCAACTGACCGCTCCAGCTTTCCACAAAAGCCTTCAGGGGTGCCTGTCCTGTTGCCCCTTGTCACAAAATATAAGCTGGAATGTGGAATGCTATTGATTTTAACCTTCATTTGCTTAAGGGTTTCATCTTTCCTGTCCAAATTTTCATTATATTACTCAGCATTTTTTTTATACATACATTCTGCATTCCAAGAAGAATTTTTGAACCATATGCATACATTTGGTATATATTGTATTTTTTGGCAATGCAACAGTTGTTATTTCCTAAGGAAAAGGAGAAAAATCCATTTTCATTCATATACCCCCGCTGAATTAAATTACATTTGAATGTCTTAAATTTTTATTAAAAAATACTATGAGAAAGCTGCAAAAATGTAAAAATGGAGAAAGTGTCTCTCTGTGTCAGTAAAAATGTTCATGAAAAGGTACTGCATTTATTGCTGGTAACACTTTGTCATGTCCCATAGCATCAAAGTCTGAAGATGTTTGTCAAGGGAGTACACTGTTGCATAAATTCAGAAGTTTCTTTTCTGTTCACAGCTTCTTTGCAACTTTGTGAGAGCTACTGGGCCATTATTTAATTTTAAAATACTGCAGCCTATTAATCTATTATTTTTCTAGTATCTTAGTCTGTCTAGTTAATATGTAAAATCATTCCTTGATTGTGGAAACTTCTTGAGTGTCTTTAAAACTGATGTTGATGTGTTAATTTTATTTAAGCACCAGCTGCATCCATTAGATTTAGCTAATATAATATTTAGAGTGGGCTGAAATGAATAAATTGTTTTTGAGAATCAAGGTTATCATCATCATCATCATGGCTCAAGGTAACTATAAGATAAATGCTATAAATTAATGATTTTTGATATTAACCTTAATTTTGTGCTTTGGAGGGATTGTGTAGTTAAAAGAAGAAATCATTAGACTAAAATATGAATAACTTGGATTCTGATTAAATATAGTTCATTATGTAATTACTGTTCTTTTGGAAGGGTTTTAAATTATGGCATTGCTTTGCCCTATGCTTAAGTGTAACCTGTATGTTCCAGTTGCATATTATACAAGAATGAAAAGCTACATGGCAATAATCAGCTTTATCCATGTCTTGGTACCCTGTGGTAGCAGTCTTGGTTTTCATTAGCTTTCCCAAATTCCTTTCTCCATTCTGAAACATAAATTATATTCCTTATTTTAGAAAAGAATATTCCAACCTGTGTTCTTCTGAAATGATATATATCCTCTTCATGGTTTGGATTGGAAGGGACCTTAAAGATCATCTTGTCCCAACCCCCTTGCCATGGACAGAGACATCTTCTACTAGACCAGGTTGTTCAAAGCCCCATCCAGCCTGGCCTTGAACACTTCTAGGGAAGGGGAATCCACAACCTCTCTGGGCAACCTGTTCCAGTGCCTCACCACCCTCAGAGTAAAGAGTTTATTCTTAATGTCTGATGTAAATCTACCCTCCTTCAGTTCAGAGCCATTCCCCCTTGTCCTGTCACTCCATGCCCTTGTGAAAAGTCCCTCTCCAGCTCTTTTGTAGCTCCTTTAGGAACCAAAAGGTGCTTTAAGGTCTCTCTTAAAAGAACCTTCTCTTCTCCAGGCTGAACAGCCCCAGCTCTCTCAGCCTTCATCTCTTAGACAGCTGTTTTAAAAAAGCGAGAACCAAAATAAACGTGGCAGAGTTTGTTGCACAGTTATTTGATATTTATTATGGGTGTCCAGCACAAGCGTTAGCAAAAGTGTTTTAAGCCCTGGATCGGGAAAGAGAAGGATGGCTTTGCATGATGGTCTCTATCTTCCCTGAATTTGAACCTTCTCCTTTAGATGCTGCATATATGGGAGACTTGTTTTCTTTGTCTAATGTTTGCTTTTGAATCTGTGGAATATGAATACTTTTTATATAAGTATTTTAAAGAAAGTTGTTGCTTTTGTAACTTAGTTATGCTTAGGAGCTTGCCTGTAGATTACAACTGAAGCTTTATATTATGAAGAAAATTTATAAAATATTCTCTAAGGGCATCTGTTTTCTAGTAGAGTTTTAAAAGAGAAATAGATAGGACTCTTCCTACAAAACATGATACTAGGTTAAAAAAATGCTGTGAAGTAAGTAGCAGTTTGCTCTAAGTTTCGCTGTGTTTTGAAAGCAATACCTTTAAAATTAGTCCTGTATTTAAACTGTTCTTCCTACGGAAGGGAAAGTTGTAGCTTCTGTGTTGTCCCAGTGACTTTGTTGGGTCATATACACAGTTCAGGCAATTTCAGGTTGTCTTTACACTGTAGGATTTCAGCGGTGTTTGAATATCCTCTTCTTGCAGCCTTGATTGATTGCTCTTGCTTATGCATTTGTATGTGAGTCAGAAATTCCTTTCCAGGTGTAACCAGTTTGCAAACGGTCATAATGTGTGCCAGCACCCCCAAAACAAACCCTGGAGAGTCTATTTAGAGCACAGGTCTTTGCTTTAGGTTGGATGTCCCTTCTCATTTCACCGTATTTCACTTGTATATTGAGAATGCAGATCTCACTCTGGTCTTAAGTCGTGCATAGAATTATTCTGCTAATTAAACAAATGTGTCATTACATCATGTGTATTACACATAAATCTATGGCTTGGGGTTTTTGGCCTATATTGCCTTTAGAGTTCAGTTCATTTACTGTGCCACCATGAAGATGAGATAAACATCTTTGTTTTCTAATGTACATTTATGCTATTTTTGAATGTTGATTGAAAGACAATGTAGAAGAAAATAGAAGCTTTTAGATGAGGTTTTTATTAAAATGCTAGTAGTGACTATTCTTATTATCATGTTTTCTATAATTTCCCCACTAAATTATGTGTGTTCAAAGAATATGTTTATATCTAAGAACATGACATTGAAATTGAAAAACGAATTCTAATGCTTCACATTTAAATTATGCTCTTGTGATTTTATTTTCCTTTTTTAAGGTGGGATTCAAACCCCCTCATTTTTGCATTTTGTAAATAATCTCTAGTCAAAGTGTAATCATAATGATTAGAAGCACAACTCCTATTGTATATTGTAGAACTTCTCATTTCCATTTTTAACTTTTACCTTGCATTAATTTTTTTTTGTAATTTTTGTGCTGATTTTCTAGAATGTTTCCAGATGTGTTGTTGTTCTTCATCCTGCTGTTATCCCATAGTGCCAGCCTATGTTATACCCTGTAATGAGGATTGATTGTAGGAATATAGACTCTCTTAGCTGATTACATGAATGTAGCTCTGAATTTCGTAATAAGTGGTGGTGGTTGCAGGTTTAACATAATGTAAGGTGAAATCTTATTGAGTCTGTCATCATTACACTCTCCAATATAGAATGAAACTGAGCTCTAACAGTGTCCCAGAATGCTGTAGTAATCTTCAAGCCTATGTTGTACCAGAAATTCCCTTTTTTTTTTTTTTTTTTTTTTTTCAGCCTAATGAAACTCTTGAAATCTGCAGCTTGGAACAAATAGACACAATTAATTATCTTGCTTTTTTCTCTGGAATAATTCTGAAATGGGACATTGCAGTCATGCATCACTGTATACATTTAAATATTTCTTCATGAGTTAGGAGGAGGAGCATGGGTTGTTTCTGTTGTTAAGTAAGAAATCGTGTCTCCCCCCCACGACCACCATGGCAATTTTAAAAATCATTAAAAAAACTATTTATAATATTAGCAGTGATGTTTTGAAATTAGTTGGTCTACCATGGTTTGTTCCTGATGTCCTTCCTATGTGCTGCTGGCTAATACAAGATCCCAACAATGCCAGTGGTGACTGGAGTTTATGGAGCCAGGAGGTGAGGACACTGTGTGACTGAACACCACTGAGAGCCTGGAGAGTGCTGAGAGAGGGAGTGCTGCATTTTTGAGCTTTTGTAGCATTCACAGAAGCTGAGCACAATATTTGAGGAGTTTACTGTCAGAAAAGGTGATAATAATAACTCACGAGTCCTGGTCTAGTGCACCTTCCCTCCCTGAGTAGATGAGGCCTGTGAGTTCCTGGGATAAGAGATTAAATGCAAAGCCTGCTGCAAAATATTTGGTGGTTTCAGAAGAGTTAGCAGGGGACAAAAATATCTAGTGGTATTTAACTCTAATGCAACAGAAGAGCTGTCCTGTTAGTGCAATTTACAGTCCAGTTTGGTGGGAGAAACAATTTTCCAGAGACTTCTGTGCTTTTTTCCAATTCAAGTTTCTAAGAATCACACTTCTTTCTAATAACCCTGTGTCTGCTAGCACGTCTGTTGAGTGTATGTTTATGCTGTTTGCATGTCATCTTCTCACTTTGCTTCCTTTTGAAAAACCTTACTATTTGCTGTCTCCTGATGTGTTTATTTTTTGATTTCTCTAGAAAGGAAATAATCTTTTCTGTTTTGGGCTGTTTTGATTTGTGTTTAGGTATATCTTTTGTATATAAGCTATTCAGGTTAGATTTTTACGAAATGAAAATGTGACTTTTTACTTGGGTTTTTCAAATGACAAGAATCTTCAATGAATTATGCTGAAAAAAATATTTTTTTTAGGGTAGTATTCGTTAACAAATACACTCAAAGCAGTGTATTTTCGCTGGCCTTTGAAAAAAGTGTCAGGTTTACCAGAGCACAGGGAGAGAATGGGCTTTTATTTCTTAGTTTAGGATCATTCTCTTTGTGCTTGTTAATGTGGACAAGAATTACCAGCTTGGAGTAAAGAAGATTGACAATATGCCATGACTTGCTGAAAAGTAAAGTGCAACAGTACTAGTTATTTTTAAACACAGAAGCATTTGTAATGTAGGGAGACTCTTCTGTTATTGTTCTGTGCAACCACTTGCTAATGTTATGCAGCTTTAATGCTGGTAAAATTGTGTGTGCAACTTGGGAATCCGGTACAGTGGCATCTCCAGGAGCTGTGGACCTGGCTATGGGTGTGCCGGTTTCTGAGCTTTAGCCATATTGTACACCAGTAATCAGCTGCTGGAGTAAGAAAGAGGCAAAACTGTACCCTGTGTGACATGTAAGCTGGTAAGTTTTCTTCACTGGTTTCACTATCTTAGCATTCTGTACTATTCAGCTTTGCTGCTACTATTTAAAGTGAGTCTGTATACAGTGGATGATACTGTTCTAAGAGTTGTAGGTAGTTCAAGGTATGTTGTTTCCAGTGTAAAGATAAGAATATTGGCACTAAGTAGCTGTGGATGCCCCATTGTGCCCAGGGAAGTGGTGGATGCCCCATCCCTGGCAGTGTTCAAGGCCAGGTTGTGTGGGGATTTGAGCAACCTGATCTAGTGGAACATGTCCCTGCCCATGGCAGAGAGGTGGAAGGTGGAACTAGATGATCTTTAAGGACCCTTCCAATCCAAAACATTCTGTGATTCTGTGATATTTTTCACCAAGAATCTGTGATATTTATCTCCAAGATTCTACCCAGTGGAAGCTGGTTTAGAGCTTGCGCCTGTGTGGGAAATTTTGTATCTGTCACTGGAAGTTTTCAAGTGTTGTCACTAGTTTCGGGGTTTTCAGCATCTCCTACACAATGGAAGTGAGAAAATAAATCTCATCTGTGTCATCAACGTATCTAGAAACAAGCCTATTAGTTTATTCTTTAGATATGTCTTATTGTACCTTGTGCACAAAATGAGTTAAACTCAATAATATTGATGTAATTTATCTGAGAACTTAAAAGAACTGCTCAAAATGTTGTTAAATATTCTCAGGTGTTTGCAAGTGCACAAGATCCAATATCTGCTCCATACTCATTAGAAAAAAAATTTGATACTCACTTCATTTTATCCAGAAGAAATCATAGATAGTGATTAGTGTCTGCATTCTTACTCTTGCAGAAAAGGCTGCTGGGTAGGAGTTTGAGGAGTCCAACTGTCAAAACAAATTACAATTATCAATACTGCACTTTTAGAAGCAATATCTACTGGGTTTCCATTTGAGTAATACTTGAAGAATAATTTAGTGGCTATTATTTTTGCAGCTCTCTTTAAAGCCTACACAAATGAGCTTGCTCATCTAGTGTGACCTTTACAGCACTGGAGGCTGGTGATTTTTGTCATGTATGCTGAGTTTGGAGAGAGGCTGTTGAGTTGCATCAGGCTCTATAACTAACAGTAGATGTGAAGAAAGTTCAGCTGATGGGATCTCTGTTAAGTTTTGGCATTACCTGGAAAAAATATTTTCTGGAAAAATGTATGTACTAAATTTGTTCACTGATGCCCTTTTCATTAATTTACCATTAAAATACTTGAAAATTCCAAATTTTAAGGAAAAGACAAATTTTTTTAAAATGATGCTTTTAATTTGTCTTCTTTTGGGAGCAGCTGGTAAATGAGGGTGTATGAAATGATATTGGCAGCAGTTATTGCAGCAATAAGTGCTTGTTGATGTGTTTTGGTTTGCTCCCTCTCATTGGGACCCTTTGTTTTTTAAGTAATTCTGGATAAGTTCAAACTAGACCCTTTTCTCTCCACCTTTTACACAAAGAAATTGTCTCTAGAAAATTCTTAACCACTCCCCTATTTTTGACATACAGACAAGTGCTGAGACCAACAATTGGAAACAGGCTTCCCACTGGTGACTGGCAGAGCCAGTGCAAACCGAGCAGAGAGGGAAGGGCAGGAAGGGTCGTGGGAGACACTTCTCCGTGTACAGAACTAAGTTCTGTAATTACAGAACTCAGGTTTTTTAATTTGCTTGTTTCTGAATGAGTGAGATACAGGAGACCAACACTTGATGCTCATCTTCTCTTTTGGTTTTATTCCACATTTATTTCACTGTGGAAATTTACGGGGGTTTGCCTTGTTGACATTTCAGTGGCATGCAATAACATACCAGCTGTCTAATCTGTGTTTATTATATATCTAATAAAGTTTGGGTTTTATCGTGAGGGAAGCTGATACTGCTGCTGAACAGCCATAAAAATGCAAGGTGCCATTGCTTAACTTAATTCGAAGTATGCTGTAACTGGGAATTGAGCAGAGGGCAAGCTTATTTTATAGTACAGACAGTAGTAATTGTCAGTCACTTCTGTGCCAGGGTTAAAGAAGGGTTTATACTGGTAAGTGAAAAATTTACTACTTTTGTCCCTTGAAATAGATAAATCATCCATCTATTTTCTGTGAAATAATTCATCTTTGTCTGAAAATACAAGCATTCATTATAATTATCTATTTGTGTGTATAACTTCAAATAGTTTATTTTTCACATGGATTTTTTTTTTTTTAATAGAAGAAAATAGTTTCTTAAAGTACCTGGAGGGAGAGGCTTTTGTCAGGAGTACATAGATGGTGCATGGTCTAATTGCCTTCAAGCTTCTGTCATGGGTTTGTCTTGTGCAAAATATTGTAATGGTTTAAAACATTTCTATTCCATTATATTATTTTTGTGGATGGATTCTGGTAGCATTAGGATATGGAATTTTTTAGGACAAACCTCCTACAAATGGTGTGAAATTCTAAGCTTACTCTGATATGAAGATGAGCATTCTGTTCCAGTTGAAAAATGCATCTCCTTTGGATAATAATCTACCTGAAGGGATTAGTAACATAATCAATAATATATGCTGACATATTAATGTGATTGTCAGTGTCTTGAGCCATTCTTGTCTTTTATTATTATAAAGGCTTCCAAAGTGCACAAAATGTGTTTGATATTTTAGTTGCTCTAGTGGGCTGAAGGGGCAGTAGCATCCTCTGTTCAAAAGCATCCACACATAATGTGTACCTGGGATTATGCTGAATTCTAGAAGACCTAAATCTTACATGCATGCAAAACACTTTTGTGATTAGTTTCTGGACTATGTAGTTTTATGTCAATCAAGAAAGGAAGGTTTTCATGTTGCTTAAACTATGCTTTTCATGTTTATTAGCAAAAAGAAACTCAAATATTTGTAAGTATATAGTCGACTGTTGTATAAAGACTTTTATGCACACACACATGTATCCAAGTATACAATCATAGAATGGTTTGGGTTGGAAGGGATCTTAAAGATCATCTGGTTCCAACCTCCCTGCCATGGGCAGGGACACCTGCTAATACGTTTTAATATATTTATTACTATCTACACACACACATGCAGACAAATATATACATATCTCTACAGAATAAAAAGCTATGAGGTTCTAGAGAAACAGTTAGTGCTCTATCTAAATGTGAACTTGCCAGTTTTTACTACCTCACAGATAAATGGCAAACCAGAATCTACCACTTTCCCCACTGCACTGTAGTGTAATTTCTGGTTTAAAATTTAGAAGCCATTAAAACAGAGCATGGCCCCAAAATAGAAATCCTTTCACTGAGGAGAGATCAGGCTCTAGAGGGTTGAAGGGAGGCAAAGTCAGTGTCTGTCTGGGTGAACAGCAGTGCACAGCTCTGCCTCATCTGGCAGGGAGGAATGGTGTGGGTTAGGGGATGTCATCGTACATCTTTTCTGACCTGGCCCTGATCCACATACTGTGTTATACTGGTGAAAGTGTATTTGCAACTACCCAGTGATCTTCATCAATGAAGTGATCCGTTAGGAGGACTCACCTCATCTCCGCTGCAAAATTAATTTGATTTTGTGTCCTCAGGTAGATGAGTTTTCCAGTTTTTATATTGGTATGGATAACCATACCAGCAAATGTACTTCTTAAGAGGGAGGGTGCTGCAAGAAGGATTCTCTCTGAATGTGAAATGATAGTGCGAGTATGAGTGTCTTTCAGAGTGCACTGCAGTGATGAAAGGTGAGCTAAATCCATAGTGCTCAAAAGGAACCCCTGGCTTTCAAGGAACTGATATCACCACAGCAGCTCCTGAACTGGATCACAGTGCAGCCAACAGGAGTGCTCTGGAGAAGGGAGAAGAGATGCTGCTTTCTTCAGTAGCACAGATTTGAACTAGGTTGGTGGTTTGAATTTGCAGGCTAGATTCATAGTAGCTGTATTTTAGCAGAAAGGAAACATTATATCTGGGGTGACTGGGGGGTTCCCCGCTCATTAGTTAGCAGAGCTGATGTTGCATGATCAGGAGATTTTCCTCTTGAGAATAAGCTTCAATATAAAGGAATGCAGCAATGTAAAACCTCAACAGGGCATATGTCAGAGATCATGCATAGCAAATCTGCTCAGTATGAGGAACAAGAAGCTTTCCTTGCTTAGTGTTATTTATGCAGATTAAATATAGTGAGGGGGTTGTGCTCTTTTATTTCCCCCTTTATTTCTTCACTAATGGGTCTCAGGATATTTTTTTATACTGACTTTGCATTATTTTGAATATGGTGGAACTTGTCTCCAAGATGAGCATTTTCAAGAACAAAGCTTTGTTCAGCCAAGAAGGTAGCAAAACTGTGGTGCAGGTACCTTTAGTAAATTATTTGTCTTTCCCAAATGCATAAGATGATTGGAAAACACTCTTCCATGGAACTTAAAAAGGCCTCCTGGGAGATGTCACAGAAACAAAGAAAGGAGCCAGGAACGGGTGGTGATGAGAAAGAGTTTAGCGGGTAAAAGGTAGGAAGAAGGGCGTCTGAATACTTAGATATTGTCACAGAGACTCCCTTGTGCTCCAAGGCATAGTAATTTTCAACAATATAAATGTATGTCAATTCTAATGGAAGATCAGATTTTGTGTATTTTAAGAGAGGCAGTTAAAATATTTAATATTCTAAATGCTAGAAAATAAAATTAAGGGATACTGCAAAAACATATTTTCACTAAACAGGGAAAGCAAGACTATTCCTGTCTAGTTTAACATGCTTAGAAGATAATATTAGTCTGCAGTATTAATTGAATTGAACATTGAGTGCAGCTTAATTCCTTCACAGCAGAGTGCAGCTAAAAATTATCTGCAGAAGACATCCAAGAGGAACTAATATGTCTGGAAACAAACTATCTACAGCAAACAAAACAAAAGCAAACAACAGAAAAAACCCAACACCCAAAAGCACACAAACAACCCTAGATAAGTTTTTGTGTAGCCTGGTATATAACTGTGCATAGATTTCTTTTATTTCAAGTCTTGGACTAGGAAGAACTAGTTCACATAAAGACTGTATTTGCAAATATAAAAATACAAAATTGACCTGTGATGTCATTCTGACTTAGATCACTGGCTCCTTCAGGCTGTGGATGTCATCTTCGTATATTGCTTTGCTCAGTGATTCCTCTTTTAAAATAATGAATGTTCCTTCCCTCCTGCTCCCACATTAGTGGTCAAATTTAATTCCATGGCAAATCCAATTTAGATTTCCCAATCTATTTGTCTAGATAACTTTAGTAACAATTTTTTTGGAGTTTTTGTATTTTTTTCTTCTTCATGAGTGTCCAATTTGCTTCACTGCTAGACCTCAGTACAAACTTTTGTCTCTGAATCTTGTCAATGTTAACTGTTGTCTTTCTTCCAAAATACTGGTTTCAAATTCCTATCCACTGTTCAAACTCTCAGTAGACAAGTGAATCATTATTTTTTTCTGGTCATTGAAGATGGAGAGAATTTCACTAGAGATGCAGGAGAACAACTGTCTGGCATAGCAGGCAGGCAGAGGCAAAAGCTTTTGACAGTTTTTGCAGAGGAATCAAAGGAGAAGCACTTGCTGTGCACTGTCTTGAAAAGGAACACAGAGTTCACAATATTTTATTAAATTTAAAAATGGTAACTTTTCCTGGCAAGATATAACTCAAGTTATATTTCACTGTTTTACTGAGGAGCAAAAGAAATAATGATGTTTGCAGTTCTTAATGTTTGAATCCATTGTGCTGCTACAAATGAAAAAAAATAATCAGAGATAAATAGCATCAAAAAGCATTCATATAAATTCTGAGGCTCCGAACTTTCTGGTTTTAGCTGCCACAGGAGTGATTGTATAATTTGGGAACGTGGTTGTTTTCATTTAAGAAACAGAAACAGTTTGTTAGAGATTTTCGTGTGTTGTTCAACTATAATATTTTGCTTTGTTAAAACTGGGCCACTCCAAAATAGACTATTCTGTATTAATTGGTTTCTCTCTGTGTGGATTCCTACTGTAAGTGTTCACAGCCTGAAACATTCAGGGTTTGGAACTTACTTGAGAGCAGTACCCTCACATATGACCATCTCCACCTCTCTTGTAGACCTCCATATTTAGGTACTGGAAGGTGCTATCAGGGTTTAACAGTTTAACACCATCTTGGGTTTAACAGTGAAAGCTCTGCTTACTGGTTAAGTTTTCACTCAGTGTTGTTGGGGATGTCCCTCTGAGGAGGGACACAGTGCTCTGGCAGTAGCTGCTGTTCTGCCTTGCTCTGCCAGTCTTCAGGTGCTCCAGACTTTGGGCTTTTTGGATAATATGTCTGCGAGGGTCTCTGCAATGTGAGTGGTGGGGTCTCTATGGCACGCTCAGGTGGGCCGCTGCCCTGACAGTAGTTCTGAGTACAAGTTCCTCGATCTTCAGTGACTTGAAAGTGACTATAATATGGCAAACACTTTATTGAAACTTGAGATTATTGATGTAACATTACTTATGTGATGGGAAATTGCCTGTGAGCTAATTGGGGAAAAATATATGGGAAATTATTTAAACATTTCTGTACATGTTTGCCATGGAAAGCAGGGAGGCTTTCACAGCGTGACTGTGCAGAACATCCCAAACTCACACTTAAGTAACATTGACTGGATCACTGTGCACAGTACCAGTATGTGGCTTTTAAGTTTCTTAATTCCACAGATATGGACTAATGTTTACTTTAGTTTTATTTTTTGCTTTATCAAAATAGTTTTTTCTCATGTTAATTTGATTTCCAAAATCAGGTTGACAGTGGATAGGGAGAAGTTAAACAGCTTAAAAAAGAAAGTAGCTAGAAATCTAATCCTTAATTCATTGTTACTTAATAACTTTTTATACAACCCTGAGATTAACTCAGTTGGTTAAAACTTGGTACTAATAATGCCATGGTCACAGGTTCAGTGTTTTCTATGGGCTATTCACTTAAGAACTGGAACTTGATGATCCTTTCCTGGGTCCCTTCCAACTCAGAATATTCTGTGATTCTGTGATACTGGATTTTGGAACTATTGCAGAAAATTTGAAATTCTTAAAGAGGTAACCCTGAAAATGCATATTAAGTATTATTATTACAATATTCCTTTCAGTCACATTATGTTGCACAAAATAAGATCTTAGTCCTTTCTTTTGATTTCTGCTTTTCATCTTCTGTATTTTTGGATTTATGTTGTGGAATTTGGTGCAAGAGGTTAGTGTGATAATCTGTGTCTATAGTTGGAAAACTATTACTGTGGGAAAACCATAGAAGTTAACAAACAATTTAGTTGTAGTAGAAACTATAGGGCTAGAGTAGAACCATCTACTATTTCTTGTTGGTTTTCATTTTTCTTTATATTCAAAATAGAATAAAATTTGAACAAATGCTTTGTCCTGTGCAAAGTTAAAATAGTGATTTTCTTCTAGCACTGTCATTACAGCTCTACTGTCAGAGTGTTTCCAGTTCTGTTCTTTAACTCATCTTGAAGGGGTTGAATAACCTCAGACCTTCCCACAGGCTGAATAAGCTGTACCTACAGTTTTTTCTAGCCTATGAAACTGCTTATTTTGTGGGTTTCTTTTTAATTGTTAATGGAATCAATTAAGTAAATATTTAAAGTTTGTTTATTTCTTGCTGTTGTAGGCATTGGATCAAGACAGAACTGCACTACAGAAGGTGAAAAAATCAGTGAAAGCAATATATAGTTCGGGGCAAGGTAAGACATTGTTTTCAGTTTTACATTAGAACCTAAGCGTTTGATTTCAAGTTTGAGATGTGTCTTGAAATTTCTCCTGTTGAGGTGTATAGTATAAGAGATGCTTATATGTTTAGGATTGTTTGGAGTTAATTTTTTTCTTTTTTTTTTCCTTCTGATTATACATCAGATTAATGTGCTCTCTAGTTCTTATATTCCTTCTCAAGGGTCTCTAGGAGAATTCTCATAGGCAAATTTTCCTGCTGTCATAATATTTGAAGCAGTTACGTCCAGTTAGAACTGTGACAAGTGTCCTCGACTGTGTCTACAGAGAGCACTTCTAAGTGAAACAAGAATTTGAACCTCTTAGAAGATTCAATAAATAAATAAATAAATTCATAAAAAGAAATATCTCCTGGTAGATGTTTCTGTTTCATCCACACGTGTACTCCCCTCATAACTGGTACAATCAAAATTATACATTTCCTTTCCTATCTAAAATAGTGGAGATTTATCACTATTTTGCTTGTTTGAAAACACAGCTGATGTTTTATTGGAGCTTCGGTACTTACTTGGATGAGTGATTAGGTGGCTGGAATGTGAATGGATAACTGTTTGGGTGGAGTAAGAAATGATAATCAAACACAGACCAGTATACAAATTCACTTTTTAAAAGATTATAGAATGTACCTGGCTTTTACTTCTGTTTCTCTATAGTCCTAAAAACTGTGCGAAAAGCAGAGAGGGGAGCAGTGCTGTACACCTTCCCATCACCACCTGGCTGTAAATAGAGGATTCTAGCAAATCCCAGTTCCAATTCCCTGACAATAATAATCAGTTTAGCAGATTTTTCCTTATACAGAACTACTTCTGAGTGCTCTTAGTTTCTATGCTGTCCCATTAACGTGTTTATGGAAGTGTGCAGGATTTTTAATGTCTTTTAATGTAGATTCTTAACTTTTCTGCAATCATTGATGTTGGTTTGCTAGCACCACGCTTTAATTAGCTTTTCTGTAATTTCAGTTGATGATAAATATTTTCCCAATAGACTGTGAAGCTTGATACAAAGTGAAAATAGTATTTGGTACATGTGTATTTAGTTTTATGCTTTTAGAAGTACTCAGATGCTCCAAGCATCTTCTATGTTTGAAAGTGTTAACTTCCAAATAGAGTTTCAAAAACTGAGTTTCAAAACTGATGAAAACATGAGTTCTGCCTGTTTTGAAATACATGAATGAGAGATTTTAGCTATCATTTGGTTTGAGACTTGTGATAAAAGTGATATTGTTGTCAAGACCTGTAAGTAGGGCAATACTATACAGTGAACTAGTTACACTGAGTAAAAGCAATAGAAAGTTGGTTAATGGTTTTGATTGACTGCTCTGCTCTTAAAAAGAAGCAGAGATAGTGGGGTACCTGATTTTTATTTTTTTTAACGTTTTAATTTTTTTTCCTAACAAGTCTTATTTCAAAGGTTCAAGTTAGTAGGAATTCTTTTCGCTTAGGAAAGCACCAAACATAACCCTCTGGCTCCCTCTTCAGAATGCTGCTGTGATAGGCTCTGTTACAAAGAAAAGGCGTGCACAGGAGGGATTTCCTGCAGTAACTGATAAACTGGGGTTAGTAAGAGCAAGACAAAAGATGTGCTCAACATGTGAAACCTTATAAAAATAAATATAAATATAAAGCGACTGAAACTCAGGCTCATTTTACCTCCTTGTATGAGGAGAATTGCTGAGCCAGCTCTTTTCTTATGCTTCAGGGATGAAAGTTGATTTTCTTGATGTTTAAGTAAAACATACCAGAAACAGCTATAAAATGAATTGTTGTTTGTCAGTTCAAGAAAGAATCATGTGATTATTTTTTGTATTTCAAAAGAAAACCTCTAAGTACAAAACTGGAATTTTGTTTTACAAATTGAATTGATTGTTAGAAGGTAAGACCATATTTAAACTACTAGAGTAGAAAAATTGTTTTTAAAACTGCTGTGCTCCATATTCTCCTTTGAGAACTCTGGCTGAAGTGATGAGAAAAGGTTATTCAGGGACAATAGAAATCATTTTCTCTTCAGTTCAGTAATCCAATTCATAACTCTAATAAAAATCATAGCTAGGTTTTTTTGGGTTGTATTGGTTTGGGGTTTTTGTGTTTTGTTTTTGGTTTTGCCTGAAGTAACATTTGAAGAGTGACACTGACATAATGCAGTGTCTCATACAGAATTCTCATGAAGGCCAAGCCCTCTGATGTGTTGGTTTGTTCCTCACTGGTGCTGAATTATGAACCACAAGGCACTCTGTTCTGTTATAAAGAGCTTAAACATCACCCAAATACTTTCTGCTTTTCACGCACATCCCTCACCCATTTGTCATATTTACATTTAGATTGACTGCTGTGGAAATGAAAACATACCAGCACAGAAATATGGAAATCCCTTAGAAAGGACCCTTCCCTCTTTAGATTCCTTAAAGTACTGTTTGGGAAACTACTGTTTATGAAATCCAGTGAGACATACAGATGGATACCTCCTTCTCACCATTTCCTCCTTGTCTGGCTTGCTGTTTACTTCTGGCATGATGGATTGCATCTGTATTAGGAACCCATCTTATGTCAATGGTGCTTGAACTTAATAGAGAATCTGTTCTGACTTCCCTTCCTGTAATATTTGGGTTGAATTGTAACAGCAGTAGATTGCACAATTAGTGCTGTAGATTTTTCAATAGCTCTTTTTCATTACTTCCCTGGTATAAGTTCCAAATATAATCAGAAGAGTTTACACAGTGGAGAAATAAAAACATAAAATCCATGCAAGACCAAAGGTACTGAGCAGGACCAGCAGTCCCCATGGTCTCCCACAATGATCAACAGCAGATGTTCAAGGAAGTTGAAAAACGGTGCAAAAATGGAGTGATTTTTTTTTTTTAAATTATTTTGTTTAACACTTTCTTAGCTCCCAATTATACGAAGACCAGGAATTACTTTGAGTCAGAACTGGTACCATGATGTTTGGTGCTTCTTAATGACTTTGCCTGAGTTTGTCTGAGATTTGAATTCATATAAATCTTGATCATTCATAGTCTTGAATGAATCATTAGATGCTCCCATGCAGTTGCCCTGTGCTTGTTCTTCAGGCCTTAAGTCACCTAAGGAGGAAACTGTGCGTATCTCAAAGCATTGGCCTCAAGCCCACCAAAATGACTTATCTGATTTGAAACTGAGGGAGTTTTGCATGTTCTGGGCATGAGAGTTTGTAGGAGGCTTTGAAGTACCAAAGCTTCTTACAGTAGAATTGGAGGACTTCTTGGTGGACGAATCCCAAACTTGATTCAGTGTCGACCATTCTGTCTCTTGAAATAGGTTTCTGGATTGAGTTGTTTCTTCCATCGCTCACAGTATCTCTTTTCTGATCTCAGCAGCCCTAGGGGCTTTCGTGGGTTTTTTTGTTCTTTGTTTTTTTACAGAAACTGTCACATTTAATTATCCTTACTATCCTTCTCGAGAATGGCAACATGGATTTTCTTTTCTAAAACAGGAAAGAGGAGGAGCGAATTCTGGGCAAGAGGGGCAGGAACTGTGCACAATAATAAGGCTTTAAGCACACTGTGGCAATATTTTGGTGTTGCTCTGTCACATACTGTGTTTCTTTGCAATTTCTGACATTAAGCTTTGTTTTGTTTGGTAGTGAATATCAGGGTGATATGACTTCAGAACCTCTGCCTGTAATGTCTAGTGAGGAGTGTGCTGACTAATGCACGCTTCCCTGTGTTGGGCGTTCAGCATGGGATTCCTCATCTAAGGTGGGAGCTACCCAGGTGCGAGCCTGTTGCTGTAGACTCTTCTAGGCTGACTCCATCTGACTTCCTCTGCATTTGCATGAAGATGAGCTGAGCTGTAACTTTTTTTATGCTAATGAAAGGGGAAGGGTAGACCCCAAGCTCCAATTTGGAGATCCTTGTTCCTTCAAGTGTTTTGATGAGGAACAGAACTTCTCAGAAATCCAACCATTTCATATGGTCTTCCTCTCCCCATCTGCTTGTTGATCCCTGTGGAGGCAGGATTTTCTTGAAGTAAAAATTTCTTTTTATAAAACCTGTGTTTCTTGTTCAGCATTTTGTCCACATGTCCACGAGTTCTGTTCTGCACTGTGATTTCTACAAATTGCCTGAGGAATAAATAAGCTATACTGCTGGTGGTGCATACAGGAGTTCTCAGTTCTCTCTGAAGCTTACTAAAAATAACTCATATATTTGCTTTTCATTCTTGCTGTAGGGTTGAGGCTGTTATAAATAAGAGGCTGTACTTTAAAACTGTATAGTTTGCCTATTTTATTCTTTTGTACATGTGTCTTAAGTGACTTACCATCTCTTATTTTATCAGATTTTAAAAATTCTACTGTTAGATTTGATATAAGTTCTCTGAAGCAGAGTTGAAAGAAAATTGCTGCATGAGAACCTCCTCATGCATGTCAGTGATGAAAAGAGATGCAAAAATAAGTAATTTACTTTTCTGGGCTGGCTTATCTCTCATTGCCCTTGCACTGTGGTGATCTAGAGAACAGTCTCACTGACATACTCCTTGCTCTGGAAATATTTGAAAGAGGCTTTTATTCCTTTTCCCTTGAACGATCTCAGTCCAGAAGGCATTATTGTTATCAAGTCCAGATAAGTGTATGGCGGTCAAATAATTTTTTCTTTTCTATTATTTTTTCATTAGATTTCAGCTTTGTGAAAGATGAAAGGAGAAAGGATGCTTTCTTATTTAAAATAACTTCTGCCATCCTTTTTAACCTTGCCAGCTTTCTTGCTATTTCTAAAGCCCATCTGAGTCATCTTTCATTCATAAATGCAGCTTGGCTCTGACCTTGGTTATTTTTCCTCTGGCTAACAAAGCTGTTTTATAAGTGCAACATAAAAATAGTTTAAAGTTGATCAAAATTCTGAATTTTTTTTTTTTACTTAACCAGATATGCAGAAATAATTCTCAGTAATTTAAACATTCTTTGGCTTTCTTTGGGTGTAATTAAAATATAATCAGTGACAGAAAAGAATAGTGGGTTTGCCTTTTTCTTCCATAAACTATTTAACTTTTTTTGTGTGTGTTTTTCAGTGTTTGCAGGGTAATATATCTGAACAAAACTGTTGTAGAGAGAGGAAATGTTAAAGATTTAATTTTAATGATGTGTTTTCTAGCTTCCAGCATATAAAGGCTGTTCTTTAACCTCTCTTCACAGTATTTGTACTTCTGTTTCCTTACTTAATATGCACAAGTAGACAGGAATTTCACTTGGTTCAGAAGCATATGCTAAAATTCTGGCAACTTCTGAGTGGGAAATAAATATAGTACTTAATGAATGCTGTGGGTTTCAGTGAAAGAGTACAAATTCTTTGTACATCTTGGGAATCTGATCAAAGTCTTCTGTTTCTCCTGGGAAAAGTTTACCACAAGGTGACTTTAGGCATAGGCAACTTCAGGTACTGCTTGGGAATGCAGAGCAAGGTGGGATTCAGCCCTGGGAGTCCTTCAGCCTGTGCCTCTGCAGTGCTCAGGGCTCAGAGCACTTGTGTTCCCTGCTTCTGGAAAGTACTGCTATTCACCAAAATGCTGCTGTAAAGCTGCTGTGACCACTATTCCTTCCTTAGTTCCTTGGATGCACATCTTCATCTGTGTTCCTGTTATTTCCTCTTAACATGTGATCCTCAATATACACGTTAGAGCACAAACTAAGAGATGCCCCAGCATTGCTGTGCACTGGGCCCTACCAGAGCTTTCTCAAAACAAAGGTAGATTCTGTGCTGGGTGTTTCTCTGAGCTGGATATGTGGATTGTGGAGGAGAGGAGATGCACATCTTTCAGCTCAGAAGATCCCACTGCTGTGCCCAGTGCAGGATGTTGCTTTTCAGCACATCTGCCATGCTGTAGTGAGGTCCTCAGCCCAGGCTCAGGTGCTCGGGGCTTTGCCAGATCCCACAGGGAAGGGAGGGATTAGTGGGGCCCCTTTGAAGGGAGCTGCCTCTGTTTGTGGGTACAGAGCCCATCCTCAGTTGCCCATGATTCTGGCACGTCTCAGGGTGCTGCTGAAAGAGCAGGATGTCTGCCTGGGGAAGATGTTCTATTTTCATCGCACCACTGAGTTGTGCTTACGATATTGAGAAGACATGAGCCAGTTCTGAAAGGCAAACATTATCCCTTATATGTACTGCTGTCACTGATCGTGTGTCACTCTCAGCATTATTAAAGGCTTGTAGGAGGACTTGTATCTAAGGAAGTAAATATTGTCATGCCCATTATAGCTTTCCTTATGCAGAGGAAATTCTATTAGGACACTAGGAAATCATTTCTGAGTTTGCATGAGGCACCTACAGTGAGATTAAAGGAAGCTGTTTGCTCTAGGCGTGTTGGGTTTGACATGTTGTATTTTCTTGTAGGCTACATTGCAGATTTAATTTTTCAGCTATGTGCATTTAAGGTCAAGTCAAGAACTGCCTTACTTCTTCAATAGAAAATGTTTCACCTCCTTTACAAGATTTACATTGATACTCATGTAGAAATTGAATATTTCTTATTCTTGCAGAGTAATTGCATTTTGTGTGTACATGTGTGGTAATTACATAAATAAATACAGAAATACTTCTTTTACATCACAGACAAAGCCTCACTTCTAGATTTAAGTTATTTGCAATTTGAGATTTTTGAGAACTTCCTATATATTGTTCTAGGACAATGATCTGCTTCCTGCTTCCTCTTTCTGACTGGGAATTTCTTTTGCTTTCCACAGATAAAGGAAACAGGCTTCTTCAGCTCTTTTTTCAGTCTGTTCACAAAATTATTTTTGAAAATGCCCTCTGAAACAACACAGTGCTTAAAATCAAAATGTGGGAAATACTGTGGGGTTAGAAGTGTTTCACAGGCAAGGATAAGGGTTCCATGATCTAGCAGAATTCTTTCCGACCTTCCATTGTCCTTCCTTCAGCTCAGCTGGGTACACTTGAGCTTTACTCGCTGAGGACTGCATAAGCTAAAGCTCCTTCATAGATGAAGTCCTCTATGTATATTTATGCAACAGCTTTTACATCAAAACAAAATGCATATTTTATTGTTATGTAGCAGTTTCCTTGGGTTCACTGCTAAGCTATTTGATTAAAACCGTATGGTTTTGGAATAGTTCTCTTAAAAAACATACTGTTTGAATTACAACTTTGTATTAACATATGATTAAATATTTGGCCTTCTGAAAACCTCAGTATTAATGTCTGATTTTTAGAATGTGAACTTGTCTGATGTGTGGAGTTTGGGGCTTGGTATTGGTAAATAAGGATTGTGCTTTTTTTTTTTTTTCTTTTAATGGGTTTTCACACATTTTTGTTGGAGCTTTAGTGCACTGATGTTTGAATATACCCAATAACTTAGGAGTGTTATTGTTTAACTCTTCATCAGCTGTTTGTAAATGTCAAAATAGATTTGTTCATTGTGGGACATTATTCATGAGCCTTGTTTGAAGCTTCTGTCTTTTTCTCTGTTCTTCCTTCTTTTGAGTCATAACTTCTAATTCAGATGCTCTCAGGCAATATGACAATTTAAAGAAAACTTGTAGATCTTTTGGGAAAAAATGTGGTACCTACTGGTAACCATTCTCTTTCCCTCCCCCCCATTTCATTGCACAGAACTAGTTGGAATAGCTTTGTGGTTTTGTGTTTGTGGCTTGCAGAAAGAAACCACACAGTAAGACTAGGAAACTCGTTAAAGTGAAATATTGATTTAATTGATACCAATATCCTCTAAGAGAGATGAGCATGTTAAAGTCTGTCCCAAAGGGCTGTAGAGGTAAATTTTCTATTTAAAGATGCTAAAACGGAAGTAACAAAAATTATGGAAACACATACCAGAAAGGGAAATAAATAGAAGCAGGGAAGACATTTCAGATACAACAGTCCCTAATTCATCTTTGAGTCAAGAATTTTCCTCCCTCTCACTGGCTTCAATTTCATCTTCTTGGTTCTGACCTCTCTGTATGTGCAGTTTGCTATTAAATACATTGAAATGAGTCTTTGGCTGTGCACCAGTACACATTCCATTATCTGGGATAACTCAGTTTTAAAAAGCAGGGGAAAACGGAATCTTTGTCTGTAAGAGACTTTTTTTCTTTTAAACTTACAGTCAGTTTCAGACTTGTTCTCTTTACTTTTATATCTGATACTATTGACTTTTTTATTCTCTAAGTGTCTTACATTACAAAAAAAAAAATGTGTTACAGTAGGCAGTTATAAATTCTGATGTTGTTTACAAAATGAGCACGTGCTCAGTATTTTTTCAATGATATATGCTTGATCTTATTACTTTATTAACTACAGAGCTTTCTTCATTGCTGTGTTACAAATTCAAGTTGCTGATTTAAAAGAAGCATATATATGCCTATTACTAAATAGTTCTTTTTAATTTTAATATATTTACTGAAAATCAAAATAATTTTAACTTGTGGCTTTTTCCAAAGTACTGTTTGTTGGTTTGTTACTAAGTTGCAATAAGCTTAAAATTATAATTGACTGGCTACAAAAAAGTCTGACTTTTAATTTTTTTTTTTTTGCAGATCATGTTCAAAATGAAGAAAACTATGCACAAGTACTAGATAAATTTGGAAGTAATTTTTTAAGTCGGGATAATCCAGATCTTGGCACAGCTTTTGTAAAATTTTCCACGCTTACTAAAGAATTATCAACGCTGTTGAAGAACCTGGTGAGGAGTTTCAAACTTTCTTAGCTTTTAAGTTGTTTCAAAATAAAACACAATAACTGCATGATCTTGATGAGTAATGATAACTTTCGAGATGCTTTCTTTTTTTTTTTTTTTCAAAACCCAACACAATAATTTCTGCAGAGATTCTCTCTAAGGGGTATTATTACACGCTGTCTGTGTTTGATTGTTAATTGGCAGTTAAGAAGAAAAACATAAATGTTGAGACATCACTTGAGTCATCATTCTGAAGTGATTGACAATGTTATATATCTCATGGACCCTAATTCTAAATCATTCCCTTGAATATTTGAAGTCTTTCCAGTTAAAAATACAATATTGTTAGTTATGGCTGTCTTGTTTTACCACAAAAAAGAGAAACATTCACTTTATGGAAGAAAAATAACAATTTGAGGAACAATGCTTAAATGGTGTTAACAGTCCACTCTCCCTGTGGTATGTAAAGCATCTATTACTTAAGTAGTAGGTTTGTCTCATTTAAAATTTGTTTTAGGCCTTTTATTTCTGAAAGGTGGATAATAAAACTATAGTCATAGCAAATATGTTCCAATGCTGAAAGTAATGAAGCCACATTTCTTGCAAAATCATGTTTCGTGGGCTTGATAGTTGTTTTATTCAGAAAGTAATAAATTCAAGTTTACATTTTTCCTACAGTTGGGTTATTTCCAAGCTTTTTTCTGGTGTGTGGAGTATAAGTGATATTACAGACTTTCTTTCCTAGAGTCCCTAATACAACCACAACTGCTGTAGGTCACATCAAAGGCCCATGTACCACAGTTCCCTGGCTTTGACAGATGCCCAGGAGTGAGTCTATAGGGAAGAGCGTAGGAGCAAAGATGGGGATAACTTCTGTGCCATGGTCATGTAAACAGCCTTGAACTCAGAGGCATTGGAGCTGGAGACAATCTTTTTCTTTTAGTCCTCATTAGTATTACCTCCATAAATTTGACTAAGGATTTCTTGAATGTGTATTAGGCTTGGCTCATAAAGTGGAGGATTCCTCCAGAGTGCTAAAATGAACTCCTCTCTGAAATGTCATTTCTGTTTCTTTTGAATCTGATCCTTTCATTTATTGTTCCCTGATTCTTGCATCCTATAAGAAATGTAAGAAATCCCTTCTTTTTCTCAGGAAGTTACAGATAACTGTCATTCTTTCTTTCCCTTCCTCTGTTACTTTTCTAGCTGAGTCTTAGTTATTCCATAGCTTGGATTACCCTTGCTCACTCTTTCTGAATCTTCTCTGAGTACTGTTACACATTTTCTGAAATGAGTGGACAAACATGAAGATGGTTCCATTTCTTATCCCCTTTTCTGAAGGCTGGTAACATAATGCTTGCTGAGCATTGGCACTGATGTTTTCAAGGGGTTCTCTGCTGTAACTTCAAGTTTTTTTTTTCCTTGAGACATTTTCCTGGATGAGTGGTAACGTGATTCTGTATCAGTTTCTTCTCCTTACGTATCACTTTACATTTTTCAGCATAGATTTCAGTCTTTAATTTCGTTCTCTCAGCAGTTTACAAGGCTCTTGTGCAACTCTTTGTATTTGACTTTTGCTTTACAACCCAGGTAGCTCAGTATCCACAGACATTCCCACCTGACTCTCTGCACTTCTCCAAGACTCCCTTCTAAACATCTCAGGCTGCACAGGCCCCATCAACCCTAAACCAGGATGTCACTTCTGGCCTCTCATGCTGGTACTTACTTTGCCTTCTGAGTCTTGCTGCTTCATGATCACCTCCTTACTCCCATGAGACTAAATACTCTTCCCCTCATTTACTTGCTTTGGAAGCTTTGCTCGGGCCTATTACCTTGATCATCCTTTATTTCAGTGTGGGCAGTTTTAAAGACCAGTAGATATGCAAAGGACCTGCTTTCCTCTGTAAAGACTTCTGTCATTCTGGGTTATTTTGACCTTCTTTAATCTTAACTTAGCATACAATTAAAAGTGAATATTTTGAAATGTGAATAAAAGTGCAGTTTAAGGAGACTTTGGGACTAGAACTCAAGTTTGTTGGAAGATTTCTGGACCCTGCATGGCATCCACATAAAATTTTAATTTCTTTCAGTTGGGAACCAAGAAGTGGTGGATTTTTCCCTTTTTTAAAGTAGTGCTGATCAAGTGGAAAAAGATCTTTTAATTTAAGAAACCATACTTATTCAAAAGAACATTATGCTATGTTAGCTAGATTATGAAGCATTATCTATTTAAATTCTTGTTGACAGATTTTTAAACAGGCTATTCACTAATTTAGCTCATTCAGCAGTCTCACATAGACTACAGACTTATCTGACAACTGTCTCAGCATTTTAAAAACACTTATTTTTTCACCTTGATTCACCCTGAGATAGAAACTTCTACTTTGTTGTTCTTAAGCATCATTCTGTTTAATATGATTACTCTGAAAGAAAATAAGATGTTTTCAATATCAGAATAGAAGTTGAAGTGCATTGAAAAAGCAGTTGAGAGGAGGACTCTGTAATGTCATTTATAAAGCCCCACAGTAGGTGCCGGGGCTTAGGTTAATAAAATTATTGGGAAAATGGCATAAGGTATTAAGATGAATGGCAGGCTAATAGGCTTTTTTTTTTCTTTTTTACCTAAAGCAAATTGTTGCTGCCTTATTTAATAAAGGTACAATAAATAATGAATGGTCTTTAAAGACAGATGAATAAGGAATAGAGCTACAGAGTAGGCAACAAAAAAAATGCTTCAAAAATTGGATCTTTTTAGTTAAATCTTTTGAACTTCAATTAAAATTTTCCTATGAATTGTGTTTTTATGGATATTTCATGAGAAGGAGAGTATGGAATAACTTATTTTCTTCTCTCTGAAAGAAGTAGAGAGTTATCATTTTTAGAGTGATATTTGCTTACTAAGATCAGTAACTATGAAGTAAAAACATCAACTTGTATTATGTATGCAACTTTTAGAGAGCATCCTTTTGAAATGATTGCTCAGGACACAAGGACAAGAATAGCAATGTGTCCATTAATCCTTTTAAATAAGTTGCTGTGCAAGTTTCACTATAAACTGTTGGCATTATCACTAAATATAAGGTCTGAAACTTAAAATCTGTCAATATAATAGTTAAGTTATAAAATAGTTGTTGTAGAGACTATTTTATAAGAATGACACAAAATGACCACTTCTTTAGCATTTTCTAAAGGTAATACATTGGAATTGGCCATTGCTAACACTGGTCTAGGTTTTCAGCAAACTCTGATTGTCTTATCACAATCAGTTTCTTTTTTTTTTTTTTACTTCTACCTCTGTTCCTGTTCCAGGTTTCATTCTTTCTGCAGTAATACATTACAATAGTGCATTAAGCCATATGAAGACCTGAGTGTATCAGTATCTTTACACTGATCTAGATGAGATTTTAGAATAACAGTTGTAGCACTTACAGATTACCTCTTTGAAAATTTTCATGGTTTTTGCCTTTTTCCAAGTGTTTAAAGCCTGTTTTTCCCCACCTCCCTTTCTTGTAAATGTCCTCAGCTCACCTTTGCAGGCAAAATATCTATTGTTCACAATCCTCACAAGATTATCAAACATGTTTCCATCTGTTAAAAGCTTTCTTGCTTTTATTTTGCTCTATATGCGAGATTGTTTTGCTCTATTGAATGTGTTTCCAGTTCACTTGGGCTACTGTTTTATTAAGTCTTCAACAATGTAGTAAATGATTCCAAACCCTTACCATATTGGCACAATATACTGATATTTAGCTTGTTTTTCCTCCCTCCAGCTGACATTCTAGCTGGCTACTGTTCAGTAATTTCAAGCCAAGTATTAATGGCTTGAATTGGTTATCCTTAACAGATTCTCTTGGAAAAATGAGAAAAACTACAGTGTCTTTTGAACATATGACGAGTTCAAGTGGAATATTAGACCTGGAGAACCCATTTAAGTGCTTGTTTCGATATTCTCATCAGTGTGGATCATCGTTCCACAAAAGTCCCTTAAAAATTAGTTTTATGGACTAAAGCATTCTCAGAAGATCATATAGGAGAGGGGAGCTGGGCCATATGTATGGTAGAATAAAAAGAGTAGTGTAACAATTCCCTACTCCATTGGTTGACATGCAGAAGGCATGAAGTCTTTTCAGCTTTCCTGCTGTTCTCACTATCCTTCCCTATCAAGGGACTGAAGGATTCGTGGAATATTTTGGGGGAGAAATGAAGGGAAGTAGAAAAGGCAACAGACTCTTCACTAGACTGGGATAATATTGATACACATCTTTCCTGTTGACGTGACTCTTGACATCCACACCGTACGTGTTCAGATAGGATCACAGTGGTCGACTTTTCGACCCTCACACTGGCAAAGACAAAGAGAACATTTCACAATCAAATCATCCACAATCAAACAGGCATGAACTCAACAGGGTGAAATTTAAACTCACAAGAATTTGAGGAGCTGTCAGATTTCCACAAATTGGAAATTTCCAAAAATGGGCAAAAAAAGGAGCAGTGTTCCCAAATAGTTGGGATTAACCAAGGAGCTGGTGACTCTGTTGGCTCCTTTTGTTCGTGGTTGAATTAACACATTCCTTGAGTATTTCCTGCCTGTGGCACAGGAGGTCCTTGGCTCCTCACTCAGGAGGCTGTGAGACATTTGTATTCAAATGTTTCCTACCAGAGACTGTGTATTATCTTAAGGTGTTTTCAGAACTTTGCTTATGTGCTATTTTTAAAATTCTGAGTTTATATCACCTTAGTAAACATAGATTATGATGCTTCTATGTCTGATGCAAGTAAATGTTTATTAATTCTTTACAGACTTAAATTTACTATTAATTTAGAAATGTGATTGCAACTTCATTAATGAAGTTCAAAGACTTGTTGGCAGTAGTTTGATAAGATCATAATAAATTGTTTTGAATTATAACAGTATATTATTTTTCTTTTTAGCTCCAAGGTTTAAGTCACAATGTTATTTTCACTTTGGATTCTCTCTTAAAAGGAGACTTGAAAGGTGTTAAAGGGGTAAGTATTGAAAACTTAAGTTTTTATTTCAGGTCCATCTGTTTTGTGACTGTTTTCCTTTCATTCATGAGATTATTTCTTATATTGGCATTCATTAATATTTTATATGTAGTACAAAGAACAAAATTGGCATGACTGCAATGCCTGAGAATTTCACTGTAAATTCCTGTGCTGACATGCACAGGAAGACAATACTTTGCAAGATTCAAACCCAGTATTTTTTCCAACTGCTGTATGAAAAGTTTTAAAGAAAAGAGTATTTTTGTTGCTATTTATAACTTGATAACTATGAAGATTTAAAAATCTTCTAAGGAAATTTTCTATTTCCTAAGGACCTCAAAAAGCCTTTTGACAAAGCCTGGAAGGATTATGAAACCAAATTGTAAGTATTTTTCTTCCATTTTTTAATTTTTTTTTCCTTTTTCTGCTGTACTTTGTACTGTATCTGTGGATATAAATGTGGCTGAGCAAGGCACTTCTTTTGTGGATCTCTCTTCTGCACTAATAGAACGAAAATATTTTTATGTGCCCTGTGAAGTAGTTAAATGACTGCCCAATGTTTCTTCACTGTAAAGAAGATACTTAATGCACTTAATGCTTAGATACTGAACATTGTAAAGTGAACTGTGGAGGTTTCAGATGGCATTTGTACATTCTTGCAGTTACATACGTAAAATCTGTCAATAGTACAAATTATGAGATTTATATGTTTTCTGTGTTTCAGAACTGAATATTTTTGAGTGAGAAAAATTTGAGTGCAATTGATGTGACTTCAAAAATATCTGTGATTTTAAAAATATTTTCTTTCTCTGATTCCAATTTTCCATGGGCAAAGACTAATTCATAAATATAGAAGGTTGGAAACAAGTAGTATAATACTTGCAGAACTGTTGGTGGAGTGGTTCAGAATGCTCTCAAGGCTGTGATGGGCAGCTGCTTTATCAGAATTCAAAAGCCCTCAGGAGTTAGTTAATATTTTGTATCCTTTATTTATTCCCCTTTTTAATCCTATCATTAGTGTTTCATTTATGTCCAACCAGAAGGGGAGAAAAGTAATGAAAGAAGAACTCAGACCACTAAGAACTGCTGAAATATTTATTGGCTTAATTTTCTTACCTACTTATAGTAACTTTTGCTTTCAGAACTCATAACAATGGAAATCCTTGTGAACAACTGAAGTAGAAATCACTTTATTATTAATCTAAGGCAAAAAGGTGATTCCTATCCCAAAACTAAATTGTTGTATTCAGTTAAGCATTCAGATTTACATGTAAATTGATTTTTTTAATTCCTTTTTAGTTTTTTGGTTCTCACAGATATTACATATTTTGCAGATACTGAAAGGTTTTCTCTAGACAACAAAATAAAAATATTTCTACTTCTCCAATTTCTATATATGAAATTAGAGGTATCTTTGAAAGCCTATTTATGCCAAATGCCAATAAACAGAAGTTAGAAGATGAAGTATCTCATACAGGCCTAATACATGGAATCATCTATGGATTCTATTCTGAATTTGGAAAATTTAGGGAAAGATGTTTGTTGTCTTGTTGCTATTTTTTTTTCTTTTATGAGCAAATTTCACTTGGGTTTATTAAGACCCAGAAGGAAATGTTCCTTATATTTCTCCAATAACTCTGTTTCCTAGAATTCATTCAACACCAAATATTGAGTCCAGTTTAGAGGTGCAGTGCTGAAAAGTGTTTTATTCTATATAAAAACATGATGCTTTTTTTAGTTACAGGAAAGCAGAGATATGTAAGGACAGCCACAGTCACGTTCTAGTGAAGGTCTCAGGATGGCTTTAGTCCCATATTTACATTTCACTATTTCAGAACTTCAGTGTTGGCTTTCTCTGAAAACAGTCACTGGGAGTTGTGTCATTTTGAGAAGGTGCTAAACTTCATGTGCTGCCGTATTGTTTTTCTTAATTCCTGCCTTACAAACATGAAACTTATTGAGTTATTCTGCCATTTTCCTGCCAAGTCAGTAGTTTCTTAGATGTTTTACCCTGCAGTATATAGAGGTGGAAGCTGTGGAGTCCATCATACAGAATGAATTATATAATATTTTTTTTTTTTCAAGTAATACACAAACTAGAGAAAAGAGTTGCAGGATGAAATGAAGAAAGGACAGTTTCATGATTCAATTACTTTCTGAAGACTTAAAACACATCGGATTTGGTATCCTAGAGGAATGGCTTCTTTAATGCTTCTTAATTATTATTTTTCCCTAAATAATACCAGATCACATTGTAGTAGAAAAAAATACTCTAAAATGTTTTCTAATTAAAATTTCAGTACAAAGATTGAAAAGGAAAAAAGAGAACATGCAAAGCAGCATGGGATGATAAGAACTGAAATAACGGGAGCTGAGATAGCAGAGGAAATGGAGAAGGAAAGGCGGCTGTTTCAGCTACAGATGTGTGAAGTAAGAAACAAGTTTCTATTTTTAATTACAACACCATAGCTATGAATTAAGTCCCTTATGGGCCTTACTTGAAGGTGGTGAAATGTGCTTTGTCTTTAATGGGGGTGGAGGGAAGAAATTATTTTAATGTCACATATTACAGCAAAATAAAGATAATTATTTTAGCAACTCTGGTTGCAACTTTGCTTCCTTTTTTTTTTTATTCTTTGTTTTTAGATTATTATGGGAAGGTTGCTGGGTTGAAAATACACTATGAAAATATTTCTTATTTTATCAGGATTATGGCTGAGCAGTTCAGGAAGTATTTGATATCTTTCTTCCAACACACTTTCTGAAGACTTCTAAAATTTCTAATGAAGTGACAAATGACAGTGATGCATTAGTTCCATAAAACTGTTTTTTTTTTTTTTTTTTTAATATTCATACTTCTTTTTATTACATGTTAGTGGTGATTAAATTACACAGTATTTATATTTTTAGAATATTCCAGTAATTATTACAGTAACATTGGAAAAGGGAAAGCTTCAGACAATTGTAAAAGATGAAACTTTTTCCTGAATTTGTTTTATGTTTTGGGGTGTTTGAATTTTTAAGGAATAGCCAAATAAACTGTTATCTTTTGCTTATTTTGCTTAGTGGTAGACTGGTGGCTTAAGAGTCAGCACTCAGGTTAAACACAGAAACAGTTAATTCACTGAGCAAATTATGTTTTATTGTTTGAAAAATGGTGAAGGTTTTGAGACATGATTGTCAACATGCTTTTCTTTGTCTATACAGTATCTTATCAAGGTTAATGAAATAAAGACAAAAAAGGGTGTGGACCTTCTGCAGAACCTTATTAAGTATTATCATGCACAATGCAAGTAAGTACACTTCAAGCCTTAGTTAGAATTTTCTTTTTTTACACAGGTGTCTTTTCCCTTTGAATTTGTCAGGATTTTTTTTTCCATAGTTGAAACATGCCAGGTGTCTGCCTCTGCATCTTCTGAGGCTGCAAACTTTTGGTAGAGAGTGTGAGAGTGAGCGAGCAGAGCAGGGGAGTGGTGGAGGAAGAGGCCAAAGGAAAACCTTGCATGCTGCTTACAAAATTAATTTCAGTTCCCGAGGCCTTGATCTAGGATGTAATTTTAGAAACATTTAATTTTATTTAATATTTTTTTTAGTCTTTTATGTAAATTTAAAAACCATTGGGAAAGCCAGTGATTTCTTCCAATTTCTCTGGGGTGAAACTAGCAAGATATGACCTTGTCATCAGTAGAACTGCAAAGGCAATCACACAGGAACTTTTATTTAAGTTAAATACAGGAAAGAGATTTTAGAAATTACTAAGTGAGAAACACAATGGCTGATAAAAATAGGTGATAAAAACAAGCTAACCTGTATTCTCTCTAGTTTTGTATTTGGAAAAGTCACAATGCTTTGTGCTCCACTGCTGAAAGATATTGTACTTTAAAACCTTAAGGAAAGGCTTTTCTGTTGGGGTTTTTGGTTGCCTTATTAGTTTGTTTAGTTTTGAACATGGAAGGAGTTGTATATATTTTGTTTGTTTTGCTGTCTTTCTCCACAAGACAATCTACTTTGTATTATGAATTAGATGTATTCCTGATAAATCACAGGTATTTTTCATTCTAGTTTCTTCCAAGATGGCTTGAAAACAGCTGATAAACTTAAACAATATATTGAAAAGTTGGCTGCTGACTTATATAATGTAAGTTTACTTACAAGTAGCTTTATGTCTGAAAATTAAAGTATTTTGTATGTCTATGTACATTTTATATATTATTACAAGAGTCTATATTTTGTTTGCATCTTATAAATGAAAAGTGTTATTTGAAAGTGAACACAGCTAGACAAAGCAAAAACATCTTGACTGTGTTAAATTTGTATTTGGGTTTTACAGCTATTAGAAAAAGTAGCTTTAATGCACTACTAATTCAATGATGCATTAACATAAAACTTCTTTACAATGTGAATATTTGAATCAGCTTATTTTATTAGCATCAATTTTAGCTACTATTTTCACTTCTTAAAATCAAATTGCTTAATGATAGTACCAAGGTTTTAAAATTAATTAACTTGTGATGTTTCTTAAGGACAAGCAACAGTATGGAATCAAAACCCACTTGTCACCCAAGTGCTTCTGCATTCTATACTCAGAATTACAATGATCCCATTTGCAATTGCCATTTGTTGCTAAATTAAACTGTATTTTCATTCCTTAAGTCATCCGTCAAGTTTATTGGAGTTATTTAATTAATATTTCAGTAGCTAATTTAGCTGCATTAGATATAGTGAGCCATTAAAGTGTAACAGAACAAACTGTACATTCATTTTAATTTGATTTTCAAGTGGTACGTGCATAGAAGATGAATACATAAGAATGGAGTAGTCCATGAAAGTAAACTCAATTGTTAGAGAAACACAGACTAGTTGAGCTGGTTGTTCAGGACGTCAGAAATGGTATATTGAAATAGAAAGTTAAAGTTGCATCCAGCAAGCATTTAATAGCAGTCTCTTTCTGTAGATAAAGCAGACACAAGATGAAGAAAAGAAACAACTCACTGCTCTTCGTGATTTGATAAAATCTTCTCTGCAGCTTGATCAGAAGGAGGTAAATAATTTATAAATGTTATTGTCTGAGATAATTTAAATTTGTGAATTTTGCATTCAGAAATTTGTTTAATTAATGTTCAATATATGTAGTTATTGGTTCAAAAGTGTTGGACTTCAAACATTATGACAAAACTAATATTTAGAATGTTCATGTATCAACAAACAATATTTTTACATTAATTTTCTGTTTCCATATTATGTATGAAAAGAAATTATTTCTTTTTTTTATGTAGTTTTTTAATGTACTGTAAAAAAGTTGTAATGGATCAGATAAATGGTTCATCTAGCCAAGTATCCTGTGTTTCATAATGGTAAATAATGATTGTTCCAGAAAAAAAATTAATTAATGGGGTGCACACTTCTTTCTTCTGCCATCTTCCAGCCTGTGTTCAGGATTTTCCTGACCTGGGTGATCCTGAACATGACAGAACGAGAACTAGGGACTTGCCTTTAGCTATGGTTTATGTATTACTGTTCATCTGATAACTCACATTTTGTGCTGGTTTTCTCCTTCACAAAACCCCTTTTGCTAGTACCACCTGGTAAGGAGGAAAAGTTATTTGTTAGTCAGAGAGCAGTGGCTGAAACAGGGCAGTTCAAAAGTAAAATACATCATTAATTGCGCTGGTATCAATAGTGAAGGGAGGGGCGTGCAATGTCCTTTGCAGATGTTCTGGAATACTTCTTGAACTAGGAGATAGAATAATAGCATACATCACAGCTTTTACCTGAGATATATTGTGACCGCCAAATTATAGTGCCTGAGAGTCAGAAATGTTGAATATCCCGTGGTGAAACTGTACTGGGGGGATTGGTGTGGTTTTCTTTTCGCTTACCCTCTGTTCAGTTCTGTAGCCTCTGTTACCCTCTGTAAGTTCGCTTACCCTCTGTTCAGTTTTCTTGTAGGCAAATAAGACATTCCTATTTGCCAGGTGTCTGTTATTAAATATGAATTATAACTAAACACTAGACAGGTGCCATTTTGCTGAATACATAAGATCATCCACATATATGATTGGACAGTATTGCTATTATCAAATATACATAAGAGCATAATTTACAACCATATTATTGAGTCAGCCAAGTTTCTGACACAAATCAATAAGGGATGTTGGGAGTAAAATGAAGGGCAATAAACACTGATACTTCCCCAGAATACCCTCCCATTAGTAGTTTGACTGTTGGAAGTCTCTCCATCATCCTGTGGTTTTCCTCTCTTTGAATTTGTGCAGTTGCTTTTTGAAGAAGCATAAATCATCAACTCATTTTACAGCTGTGTTTTTCCCACTGTGGCTGCATGTTGTGGGAAAAATCTTTCTCCTTTAATTTGTTTTGAACTTTTAGATCTGCACACCCTACTCAGGATATGAATGCACGTGAACTTATGAGATAATCAATAGATCAAATTTGATATTTTTCTTTTTCTTTCATACATATTCTAACATGGACTTGCTTTTTGACCAGAGCTTAGTGGAGAGGAACTGTGTGAGTTTAATCATCTGTAAAGCTATAAGCATGTCATCCTGTTTTTGAATCTTCATACTCAGCTCACAGTATCTTATTCTCTCCCTCTGCATCACTTGGCATTTTTTTATGCTGGTCTTCACCTGTCATTTGTTATCAAGTTACTCACTATCATGAGGTTCTTGAGAAATTCTTCAGTTGGTCTTTCTTGCATATTCTGAATAATTTAATACCACCTAACAAACTTTTGACGGTTTGCTGTTCACCCTTTTCCAGGTTTTTTGTGTCAGACACCAGATGTGCTGTCACAGCTTTCTGTGAAACTCACTTGACTGTTTCCTGCTTTAAACTTCTTATCTCACCTGAGGACTTTTGTCCTGTGGCAATGTAATTCTTTCCCTTTCATAAGGAACAGTGGGTGCCCATTTAAGGTCCAGATACACTGCATCAGTCATCATTTACTTACTGATTCCTTCAAAGAACTCTGGGCAATTTTAGAGACATAACCTCACTGCACAAAAGTTACACTGATTTACCAGTATATAAAATAATAAATGTACTCTTAAAAGTAGTTTTTATTAATCACCCTTGTGTGAGGTGAAGATCTTTACTTTCCTGGAATTCTTCTGGAACTTCTTAAAAAATATGACTTGAGTAACTGAGGACTTCCATGTAATTTTGGTAGGTAGCACATTGTGATTATGGCTGCTATGTGTAGATACATGGCTTGGACTTAGTAAATTATTTCAGGTGGAATTGCAGTTAATAAGGAACAATGGATGAGTAATTCCTTACAGTAGTGAATTATTTTTCTTTTGGATACTTGCCTATGTGTCCTTATATTATGTAGGTGTACATTTTACAGCAGTTAAACCTTGGCTAGGAGACTGTTCCTCTCCCTGCATCTCTCATCTCAGTTCTGAAGGACAATGTAGTTCTTATGATACACTATACATGGTTTTAGAATTTCTTTAGTGTTACAAATGCTGAACAGGAGCACTACAGAGCATCTCTGAACAGATCCCAATTTACTGTAAGATCTGCCAGCTCTTTCTAGTGCTCAGTTTTCCCTTATCTCCTACTTTACAGTCTTTCCTAATGCTCTGTTCGCTATTTTTTTTTCTCTCCATCTCCAATGTGCACATGGACCTACTAGATCTCTTCCACAACTCTTACAGAGCTTCCCATACAAGCATTATATTTGTAATCTCCCTACTGTCTAAATCATCCTGAACCTAGTTCCTGCTCCTTCATCCTTATCTCCAAAAGTTGAACACAAAACATTAGATTTCAAGACCTACTTGGAAATAATTTTAATAATTTTTTTTTTTTTTTTTTTAATTATTCAATTCCCAACACACAGAGGAACAGGACTTGCTCTCTTCTCATGTACCTTTTTTCTCACAAGCTGATTATCTGGAAAGCAAAGAAAAATATCTCCTTCTCTCCTGGATGCTGTGTATGTTGTTAAGTTCAAGCTATTTGATATTCAGCCAGTTCTTGGAAATAAAGTAGGACAAATAGGTGGTTGTTCTTCAGTATTGTGTGTTGTACATCCACGGCTGCAATGGTACAAGTCAAGTTTCAAAAGTTCCTCATAAGAATATTATGAGGTAGAACAAATGAAATATAATATTTGGCTTTTTTGTTACCTGTTTCCTGGATGTGTAGTAAAAATTATTTTGTTTCAGTGGAAAGTAACCTCATCTAAAATATAAAAAATTAAGTCAAATTCTGAAACTGAAAAAGCGTTATAATAAAGTAGCTTCACAGGCAAACCAAAATAACCTGTGCAACTTTTCTGACTGGAATTACACTGCAGACAAATTCTAGGACTCCTGAAAAACTGTGTGTGTATATATGTATGAAATCTGTATATAAAGTTATAAATATTAAAATAAAATGTTTCACTTAAAGAGAATTGAAATTTTGTCTTAGAAGGAAAAGGATGTGATTCTCAAATATCCAGGGAAATCATAGGAGAGAGAAATGCTGTAATGAAAGAATATGTTATTTTGGATAAAATAACTATTTGATCATATTGGTGTTCAAGTGTCCCTTTCAAAATCAACGTGACAACATTCACTCGTGGTTCTGCTCCATGACTTGAGTCAGAGTGTAATGATGCTGGCAGATATGGGGGAGCTTGATAAAGCATTGTGTTATTTAGGTAGTCAGTGTTTAATCCTGAAGCAGCATGTCAGCAGTTAAGAGACAACAAAGATTGAAGACACGTGGCCTGAGTTTCCCCAGGCAGGTCTCCATCATTGTGTATATCCTAATCTTCAAGTACAGAAAGTTGGACTTTGTTACTGTGACAGATGGCCTTTGTGATTAAGAATACATTTTCCCTGTTGCATTAGTGCATTATAATATCACCACTGGAAAATTTATGGATTAATGGAATTACTGAAGAACATTAAATAAATAGGATTTTCTCCACCAGATTTGTAAAAATTTAGAAGTACTCTTATCAAACATTGCTTTGGCTGGGAAACAGTTTAAAATAATAAAATTGAGGCCCTGGCTATGTAGTTTTAAGTTTCTCTGACCCTTGGTGCAAGAGAAGGAAGTTGAAACTAGTGATTCCTGTCCAAATTGTAAATTTGTCCACCTTTAACCTTTTTGGAGTTGCCACTAGAGAAGTGAGATGTCCCAGCACTTTTGAGGTCACATAATGTAACTCCTGTTTCAGTGTTGCATGGATCCAGGGTATTTATTTAGCATTATGGATATCTGTAATGCCCTTACACATTTTACTGGCATACCTGTCCTTTGATCAGTGAAAACAAATATTACTGTAATCCCTGGAATTGCCCAGTAAAGCATATCTTGACCATCTTTGAATCCTGGGCTGTGCAGAAGTGCCAGTTTTCCATTGGCTCTATTATTTGCAGTGTCTCTTGTGACCACTGTTGTGCTGCCCTGGTATCAAGTCAGGGCAGATTCTGTTACTTTGTGCAAGAATTACCTGATTTTTGAAAATGACTATGGTTTAAAAACTATTTTAATGGATATTAATATAATTTTAATTGTGTAAAATATTTCGTCTTGTGTGTTTCAAAATGCTTATATCCTAAGAAATTTAACTTTTTAAAAGAAACTAGGCCTTTAATACAGGCTTCTGTTGCCTATTTTTGTATAATAATTTTTGCTACCAATGTAACTTAACAGCTTTAAGTTAAATATAGCTAATCTTTAGAATCATGCTTTGTGTCTGGTTTGTCAACTGTTTCTTTAGATTTTGATTTATTTCCCCAAATCTCCATCTGATATACTCTTTGCAACAAGAACCACATCTCATTAAGTTCTTTCCTATGCTAATACCAAAAGGACTCTAATTCCAATGGGGATTTAATATTTGCTTATAACCAATGAGCTGCTTATTTTGATGGTGTGAACACCACTGGCAGCACATGGCACAGAGCAGCCTTTGTGCTGCTTCCAACCACAGCTGCCAGTTTTACCAAAGCACTTCTTTCTGAACTTCTGTGGCAGACTTGTTACAAAATTAAAAATAATTGTAGGGATCCTGAATAAAACAAGAGGGGGTAATCTTCAATATATATTATTATATGTAACAGTGAGAAACT
>NW_020955259.1:1238467-1240800 GCF_003031625.1 Empidonax traillii | reverse complement strand
TTTTTTTTTTTTTTTTTTTTTTTTAATTATTCAATTCCCAACACACAGAGGAACAGGACTTGCTCTCTTCTCATGTACCTTTTTTCTCACAAGCTGATTATCTGGAAAGCAAAGAAAAATATCTCCTTCTCTCCTGGATGCTGTGCATGTTGTTAAGTTCAAGCTATTTGATATTCAGCCAGTTCTTGGAAATAAAGTAGGCCAAATGGGTGGTTGTTCTTCAGTATTGTGTGTTGTACATCCATGGCTGCAATGGTACAAGTCAAGTTTCAAAAGTTCCTCATAAGAATATTATGAGGTAGAACAAATGAAATATAATATTTGGCTTTTTTGTTACCTGTTTCCTGGATGTGTAGTAAAAATTATTGTGTTTCAGTGGAAAGTAACCTCATCTAAAATATAAAAAATTAAGTCAAATTCTGAAACTGAAAAAGCGTTGTAATAAAGTAGCTTCACAGGCAAACCAAAATAACCTGTGCAACTTTTCTGACTGGAATTACACTGCAGACAAATTCTAAGACTCCTGAAAAACTGTGTGTGTATATATGTATGAAATCTGTATATAAAGTTATAAATATTAAAATAAAATGTTTCACTTAAAGAGAATTGAAATTTTGTCTTAGAAGGAAAAGGATGTGATTCTCAAATATCCAGGGAAATTGTAGGAGAGAGAAATGCTGTAATGAAAGAATATGTTATTTTGGATAAAATAACTATTTGATCATATTGGTGTTCAAGTGTCTCTTTCAAAATCAACGTGACGACATTCACTCGTGGTTCTGCTGCATGACTTGAGTCAGAGTGTAATGATGCTGGCAGATATGGGGGAGCTTGATAAAGCATTGTGTTATTTAGGCATTCAGTGTTTAATCCTGAAGCAGCATGTCAGCAGTTAAGAGACAACAAAGAGACAACGTGGCCTGAGTTTCCCCAGGCAGGTCTCCATCATTGTGTATATCCTAATCTTCAAGTACAGAAAGTTGGACTTTGTTACTGTGACAGATGGCCTTTGTGATTAAGAATACATTTTCCCTGTTGCATTAGTGCATTATAATATCACCACTGGAAAATTTATGGATTAATGGAATTACTGAAGAACATTAAATAAATAGGATTTTCTCCACCAGATTTGTAAAAATTTAGAAGTACTCTTATCAAACATTGCTTTGGCTGGGAAACAGTTTAAAATAATAAAACTGAGGCCCTGGCTATGTAGTTTTAAGTTTCTCTGACCCTTGGTGCAAGAGAAGGAAGTTGAAACTAGTGATTCCTCTCCAAATTGTAAATTTGTCCACCTTTAACCTCTTTGGAGTTGCCACTAGAGAAGTGAGATGTCCCAGCACTTTTGAGGTCACATAATGTAACTCCTGTTTCAGTGTTGCATGGATCCAGGGTATTTATTTAGCATTATGGACATCTGTAATGTCCTTACACATTTTACTGGCATACCTGTCCTTTGATCAGTGAAAACAAATATTACTGTAATCCCTGGAATTGCCCAGTAAAGCATATCTTGACCATCTTTGAATCCTGGGCTGTGCAGAAGTGCCAGTGCTGTAGCTTTGCTGAGGGAAGTCCTGTTTTCCATTGGCTCTATTATTTGCAGTGTCTCTTGTGACCACTATTGTGCTGCCCTGGTATCAAGTCAGGGCAGATTCTGTTACTTTGTGCAAGAATTACCTGATTTTTGAAAATGACTATGGTTTAAAAACTATTTTAATGGATATTAATATAATTTTAATTGTGTAAAATATTTCGTCTTGTGTGTTTCAAAATGCTTATATCCTAAGAAGTTTAACTTTTTAAAAGAAACTAGGCCTTTAATACAGGCTTCTGTTGCCTATTTTTGTATAATAATTTTTGCTACCAATGTAACTTAACAGCTTTAAGTTAAATATAGCTAATCTTTAGAATCATGCTTTGTGTCTGGTTTGTCAACTGTTTCTTTAGATTTTGATTTATTTCCCCAAATCTCCATCTGATATGCTCTTTGCAACAAGAACCACATCTCATTAAGTTCTTTCCTATGCTAATACCAAAAGGACTCTAATTCCAATGGGGATTTAATATTTGCTTATAACCAACGGGCTGCTTATTTTGATGGTGTGAACAGCACTGGCAGCACATGGCACAGAGCAGCCTTTGTGCTGCTTCCAACCACAGCTGCCAGTTTTACCAAAGCACTTCTTTCTGAACTTCTGTGGCAGACTTGTTACAAAATTAAAAATAATTGTAGGGATCCTGAATAAAACAAGAGGGGGTAATCTTCAATATATATTATTATATGTAACAGTGAGAAACTCCTTTAAATGGGAAAGGTTAATGCCAAGGGA
>NW_020955259.1:1112297-1238135 GCF_003031625.1 Empidonax traillii | reverse complement strand
TTTTTTTTTTTTTTTTTTTTTTTTTTTTTTTTTTTTTTTTTTTTTGGATGGGATATTATCAGATGTTTTGCAGGTTATTGTTTCACAGCTACATTTAAAACCATACTAATGTGTACTTAATTATACCTTTTTTATATACATTTGCAAAAATTAACAGTGAACTTTGGGCCTGATCTTTTTCAACAGAAATTCAGAATTAATTTGAGTTTGGTAGGAGGATAAATATGGTATAATTATAGACAATTTAAAGGTCTGGAAGACATAATAAAATTTGATTCTGTAGTCATCTTAGTTGTTGTGTAAAGCCAGTGTCATATATTCCAGGTTGCACAGCATTTTGTTGTGATGTTTTGGTTTTTGTGAGAAAAAAACACGAATGTGCCTTAAAAAGTAGTTCTTGTCTTCTTTCTAGTTGTGCCATTAGAAGGGGGAAAACATTATTTTAACAGATAAGCAGGATATAAAATTTATTTTCAAGGAACATGTTTTTTAAATAAATAATAATTCTTGTTTTAAATTATTTGCTTTCTCTTTCCTCTATTGCTTTTGCCTTTCGTGATCGAAGTCTAGGAGAGTAAGTCAATGTTTTAATGAACTTTTGGGGATTTTTTTTTTCTGATGTGCTTGTAACAAGTTAATCCATTTCACTTAATTGTTTCACTAGATCAGGCCAAAAGTTATTTCAGCTGACTTCATTCACTAAAACTCATGGATTATACATGTATTTTTAATCTGAGAAAAAAATAGTGATTATTAGTGTTTGTCATTGTTTATATATGTGTTCCTATATATATATATATGCATGCTGTATTCTGTTGCTTTCTTTTTGAAATTTCATCTTAGACTTTTACTCTTTGATTATAGGACTATACAATATTAAATATCTATATTTTAAAGGTGTATTGAGATGTATATTTGCATCCATACTGTACTTCAAGTGCCTAATGAATTAATTGAATCTTGAACAGTTAGTTCAAGATCACATGATGTAAAAGCAAGCTCTCCTATGACTGTAAAATATGCAGTAGGAGTCATCTCTCCTTTTTTAATCTTTATTAATTTCTGAAGTTGTTGTAGAGAAGAAAACAGAGGCTTAAAAGTTAAAAAAGCTTACTGTGCACATCAGGAAAATGTTAATGCTGTTTTTCCCTTTTTTTTAGGATTCACAGAGCAGGCAAGGAGGATATAGTATGCATCAGCTTCAGGGGAATAAGGAATATGGCAGCGAGAAGAAAGGTTATCTTTTGAAGAAGAGTGATGGGTATGTTCTGATGGCACATAACAGTGAAAACTCTTGCTATGTCCCTGCACTAATTTTGATTGTTTTCCACTGTGGTTGCCTAAGGCACATTCTCCTAATACATGTGCTACAAATACTCAAGAGTTTTGCAGTTCAAATCTGAACACAGAACAGAATTTAATTCGGAAAATATAAAAAGCATGAGAAGCAAACATAAAATAATAGTCATAATTTAAAGAATGCTATTGTCTTTGTAAGTCTCTAAAAGGTGATTAAGACCTGTCAAAAATCTCCCAAGTTATTTTTGGTGAGACATTTAGTAAAATTTTGACTCTATCCATTTGTTTCTTAAAGCTAATCTTTTCAAAATGTTATTGGGATTAACATGTGTTTTGAAGTCATATCTAGTTACTGAACTTGTTGTTGCTCTTATGCAGGTTAAGGAAAGTATGGCAAAGAAGGAAGTGTACTGTTAAAAATGGAATTCTTACCATATCACATGCAACGGTAAGTTATTTTTATACCTTTATATGAAAATAGGAAACTAACATTACCATTTCCTGGTGAATCTGCTAATTTGCTGTTGCAAAAAGGATGTCACTTCACCTGACTGCTGAAGTTCTGTGGAAGTGTAGTTTATGACAGTTGATTTAATACTTAAATGAATTTATGAGTAGTTTAATAAGAAAATGGCAAATATATTGAACAGACTTCTCAATTAATACTTGAGCTGGTTTTGCTTATAGGGATTGTCGTGGTATATCTGTGAGTCACATAATTTAGAAACTTGGGAAGTTGATAGTAGGTATTATTGACACAGTCTGACAGATGACTGAATGTTTTAGTATTTTGAGTGCTTTGAGCTAAAAGTGTGAAGTTTGGGAAGCTTTGATCACAGCGACTTCTGGAAATCAGGCTTGTATTTGAATTATCTTCCTGGGAATGCTAAATCATGAGGTAGCAACAACATGATCATGGTGGAGGCCATCCTAAAAGTGCCCTGTGGCTGTATGGCACAAACTTGTCGGAAACAAGAGAACAGAATTTACTCTTGTTAAAGGACATAGTCCCATTTCCTCATCCTTTTTTTTTCTTCACCCCAAATTCCAGTGATGGCCCTTGGTGTTTAATGTTTACTTCCTGTGTGAACTCAAAGTACTTTAAAGATACATATACTGCTATTCTGTCCTGTAATTAGGTCACCTAAGACATTGTAACTAAATGTGTTTATCCCAAATTCTGAAACTCCACATCTCCAACTTCCCACTTCCCTTTTAAAGTTTTAGAATTACATCTTTGAATTATTTAAAATGGGAGGAAACTATAGGCCTTCTGTAATGAAAAACTGCATTATAGTTTTACCATTGATTATGAAATGCAATAAAAACTCTTTAATATTAGCATATTGTAAATTAAGGTTTGTTCCTTTAATCCCTTTCAAAGAGTCAGAAAGAGTGGCCACGAAGATTTTAATTTTGTTTAGATTTAGCAGTGTGTCCATTCTGACAGACCAAGTCAGACAAAGGGATGGTTGTCTCCACCGTTTTGAGGGTGTACATGTGTAGATGTCCATGCTATAACTTAATATCATACATGACCACTCCCCAGAAAGGGAAAATAATCCTAAATCAATACATTTTTTTAAAGTAAAATAAATTTTCTTTTTAGTCCAACAGGCAACCAGCTAAACTGAATTTATTGACCTGCCAGGTGAAGCCAAATGCTGAAGATAAGAAGTCTTTTGATCTAATATCACGTATGTAGCATCTTCAATACCATTTGAGTGGATGAGGAAGGCAAGGGAGAACTAATTTATCTTGTTTTCTTATCCTACTTTAGAAATATTTAGCTTCTGTTTGTCTAAAACTGGGAGTGACTTGTTTTTGCAGCATTAAAGCTCCTGTGACTTCCCTTCTTCCCATTTTGGTTTTGTACAGCAGGCATTTGTATCCACTCTGGTTTTAAAAACATTTTTAAAGTTGATGAGTCAACTTAGTGTTTTCAGTCATTATATACATAGGATTAATCAAACATTCTAGATTTACAAGGACAGTTTATGAAACTTTTGAATATGGGAGATAGTAGCCAGTTCATGTCTCATCCTTTGGTTAGTAAAAAGATGTTCCTTCCCCCAACTGGAGGGAAAACTTTATTATAGGATCAAATTAATTTTGCCCTTTTCTCCTCCTTATGTTTCAGATTTGACTTCTGAAAGGGCAATATTTTATCCATATGCTTATTTTTCTTTAATATTTCCAAACATAAGAATCTTGAAATTCATACATTTGATGCAAATCAAAATTCAGAGTTTCATCTTTCTCAGCTTTTTTAAAAAATTGTTTTCCATAGCTATGAACAGGATATTAATGTTATTGGTTAAGAGCAATTGCTCTTAAAGGCTTTAGTTGCCAAATAAATTTCTGTACCAAGTATGCAGAAATTTTAAAATATATCATGTGCCAAATGAAAAGATGTATTTATTTATTTCAGATAACAGAACATACCACTTTCAAGCAGAAGACGAACAGGAATACGTGGCGTAAGAATGTTTACATTTTTCAAGTTTATTTTGCCAATAGAGGTGTCTAAAATCACATGTAACAATGGCAATAGTTTTCTCAGTTACTGCACAAGTAGTGCCTACTGTATCTTTTTTCTTCTGTTGTGAATCTACAAATGTAAACTATCTTGTGTCACACTACAGAGGTCTTTTTAAGCCTTGTAACGTTAAAACCAAAACCCAAACCAAACTAACCAAAAACCCATTTAGATTGTGTATCCTACCAGCATAAGGTTTTCGTGTAGTTGCTTATGATGATAGTGTACCAGGTTATTAGGATTCAAATGATATAAATACTTCCTAAGTCTTCTCTGTCAACTCTGTTTTGCAGTTACTTCTTTTACTCCTGATTCTGCCTTTTCCTTTCAATTAAAAATAATAAATAGATAAAAGAACTCCGTATAACACACAGAGTATATGCACAGGCAGCGCATCTTTTCTGCTATTGGCCTAGAAATAAACAGCAAAGCACATCTCTGATATTGGTGTACTTCAGAATCCAGGAACTTGCTTCATTAATGCATGTTTCCAAACAGATTGTTTCCTTTAAAACAATCTTTCTTCCTGCTGCATCAGGACTACTTCCTGAGAACCATGTACCACTGTTTTCTTTTCCTGCTGAACATTGCTCTCTGTGCTGCCAAACGTGTGTTGTGTGTGTTGTCTAATGCTCATCACCCAACAGTTCAAGGAATAAAGTTACCAGTGAAGAGGACAGCAAGCCTGAGCCTGCAAGGCTGCCTCATTCTTTTGTTAAATATCCATATTCTAATGGAAGACTGTGTTGCTCCATGTGTATTTTAAAGGTACAGGGAATATTTGTAGGGTTTTTCACTTGTTTGGTAGTCTTGGGAGGCAGTGGCATTGACAGCTGAGCCTTGGGAGATATGGGTGAAAGGAGAGGGCTGGAAGATTCTTTGTGCACTTATTTCCTTCCAGTCTTCCACAGCTTTATGTTGGCTCTGAGAGTACAGAGCTGACTTGCTATTCACATTTGCTGCATTCATCCTGAAACTTAATTATTCCAGTAATTTTCTCAGTGAAGAAGAAAATACTGTTATTTCTGATGAGTCATAAATTTTTGGGACTTTACCCTGCATTAACTCTTGCTATATTAGCTGTTTTAAGAAGTGATTTGTTTGGGTTTTTTTTTATCTTAACACGTGAGCAAGGTAGGGGAGAATGCATTAGCAATATCCTTCTTCTGATTGGCAGTTCAATAAATTCAGTTTAGTGGGATGCCTGTTGGACTGTTCTGAAGTTCCAGGCTGGTTTTATGTCCCATTAGAAGCACTGAAGTCTCATTTATCACTCTAAAATCCACTGGCTGAGAAAATTACTTGTACTGGGATATGGAATCCTAGAATATCCTAAGTTGGAAGGGACTCATAAAGGTCATTGAATCCATCTCCCTGCTCCTTGCAGGACTGCTACAACTAAACCATGTGACTAAGAGCGCCATCCAGATGCTCCTTAAACACTGCCAGGCTTGATGCCCTGGCCACTTCACTGGGGTCCCTGTTCCAGTGACCAACCACCCATTCAGGGAAGAACCTTTTCCCACCTGAACTTCTCCTGATGCAGCTTCATTCCATTTCCTCATGTCCTATCACTGATCACCAGAGAGGGAAGATCAGCACCTCGCCTTCTGCTTTAGTTTTAATGCTGCTTCTGTTCTGTCATTTTTACTTTATGCACCAATTGAAAAAGAAATGCAAAAGTAGATTTTAAATCACTTTCCTTACAGACTCACATCTACATAGAGGAAAAAACAAGATGCATTTCTTTATATTCTAGTTTAACTGACCCTGCATACATTTGCCTTGTGGTCACTTTACACTTTCTATAAATAGCACCTCAAACTACTTAAAAATAAAAATAATTAATATTAATTTTAAAAAGCAGATGGTTTAATATAAAAGCCACTGAAGCCTACATTCTGTTATAGATTTATTACTGCTTCCTCTTAAACACTTCCTTCAGTCCAGTGTACTTCTTGATTTTTATCCAGGCAGCTGTCTGAATAGATTGACAGTCCTTAAATTTCCAGTGGATTATTGGTTTCTTTAGTAGATAAAAATACATATGCACATAAATAAACAGACTGCCCACGCACCCCCTCTCCCAAATACACTATATTTTATGTGTAGATTCTAAGAAACATAACCAGATTTATTTTTTTTTAACTTACAGAATAATAGTTGCTTTCTATTTTTTTGTAATTGTGAATAGGGACAAATATAATCCAGACATGACCATTTTAGTTCTTTTCTGCCCTCTTTTTGAAGGTCAAGGGTATATCGATTTCTACAGGAAACACCTGGATTATAAACAAAGATAGATTCAGAAATTTTTCTATGAAGAATCACACATATAACTTCAGTCTAGGTTTTAGCAACAGTCCTCAGACATTTTTTACTTTGGAAAGATTGAATTGGAAGGTCTTGATACTATCTGTTGCTTCTTCCATAAAAAAAAAAAAAAAGTTATTTCTGGATATTTGAAAGATACTACGCTATTCTTGTTCTGTTTATGCATTTACCTGGAAACAACAATGTTGCAATAGTGCTTGTCAGAAGACACAGATAAATTTTTGTTGCAGACTGAAAAAATGCAATGCTTGCTATTCTTGGGAGAGGGGTTTTTATTGGCTTGAAAATACTGAAGAAAAATAAGAGGAATCTGAGTGATAATCTGGTCCATCTAAGATAACAAATTCCTTCTGTTTCCCGGAGGCACCAACGATACCAGATTTTTGTTTACCCTTGTGAGTTTCTTCCATACCAGGAATCTCCAGCAAACAAAATGCCTTGAACGATCAGAAGAAACTTCTGAAATTCAGAAAAACAAGTTTAATTGACAATTGGACAACCTCTTTTATTGTATTAGGTAGAATAGAATCATAGAGTCATTTAGGTTGGAAAAAACCTTTAATGTCATTGAGTCCAACCATTAATCAAGCACTGCCAAGCCCACAACTAAAACACGTCCCCAAGTGCCACATCTCCACACCTTTTAAATATCTCCAGGGATGGTGGCCCAACCACTTCCTTGGGCAGCCTGTTCCAGTGCTTGGCAACCCATTTTGTGAAGAAATTTTTCTTAATATCCAATGTTAAACTCCCCTGGCACAATTTGAGGCCTTTTCCTCTTGTCCTAAAACAAGAAGAGAAAGAAATTTAGTAAGACTTTTAAAAGTATTTGAGAGAAGAGTACAAAGTATTACCAGAAGCTTTTTGACTGTTATTTTGGCACTGGCAGTATTGTGAGATAAAGCAAACACATTTTCTTTATAAAGGAAGAAAAAAAAAATACGGATAAGAAAAAGAGGAAGAAGAGCAATCAGAATGCAGTTTTATAAACTATTGACATTGAATTAACATACTGTATTTACCGATTTGATTTGTTTATTTTTGAGTGCACAGCCTGGCAGGAAGGCCTGGTGACCAGCTGGGCACTTCTTGTACAAGTAGCACCAGTCATTCAGAGCGTGCCTGTCCTTGTGCTGGTGCTGCCTGGGCCGTGTCTGGGAAGAGCTGACACTGCAGTGCCCCTTGCTCTGACCCACGGCTGACACCAGTGACAGGCAGCCTCGAAGAGCAGCTTCTTTCTACCTGAGCAAACGTAAATTGCTGCTCTGACAGTTTAGATACTCGTAATAAGGAAATGTGTATCAAAATAACAGCTGGCTTAGTGGTGTTGTATTTATTTTAATTGCATCTAATAATTTTTTAATTGTTACCGCGTAGCTGAGTTTTATTTAAATTCTGCCTTTTTAAAAAACTAATCAAATTGTAACCCTGAAAGCAATTGTCAACAAATGTCAGAATAAATGTTGTCTGTCTGAGTTTAATTATTATTTTACTCTGTGTGTTTAACCAAACATTGCTATAATAACAGACAAGCAAGACACTGCTGCCTCTTTTTTAGTAGCATTGGATTTCATCTGAAAAATTGCAGAAGAATGCCACCTAGTGTGGGCTCTTCTCATGTAACAAGAGATAGAGATTAATGTAAATTTATTGTTTTCAGCATGCAAAATATGGAGCAAATTTGTGTTCAAGATTTTAAATTTCTCTTTTGTTTTTGAGATTGATTTTTTGATATTTTTAAAGCATTTTCTTTTAAGCACAAGTTCCCAGATTATTTTGTTTGCATACAAATTTAAAAGGCATAGGTGCATGAAGTGTATAATGTTACAGCCATTTTAGCACATTTCAGAAGACTGATGATTTCAGGCAATCTGGGTATTGTAAATATGAAATGCATTGAGGACTCTGCCAACTTGAAATATTTATGTGTAAAAAAGGGTATTTGCAATAGAGCTAAAACCATCTGAAATCACTACACCTGTGAGGATTTCTTTTTAACTAGTTGTGATTTTTTTCCTAAATTAGCAACACTGAATCTGCAATGTGCTTGTCCTTAGTGTAACTGCTTTCCCTCTTTATTTCCACCTGTAGCGCCACAGCCACTGGAAAGGGGGTTTGTTTGGTTTTAATTAAAATATTATTGTGTAAACAAAAACTGTAAACAAGTGATTGGGAGGGGCGGGGGAACTAGTGCCTGAAATATCATTAAAGAGTCTTGATTTGTTGCAGTCAAGAGCTGCTCCTAAAATTTTGTGTTGGCTATTGATATGGTTACTCTCCTGTCGTCCTCTTTTCCTTACTCCATTGGTTGCCATGGCAATTAATTTGGGCATTACAGTCTGACTCTGATTATTGCACAGGGACCTGCATTTTAAAAGGCATCAACACATTCACAGGGGTGCTTGCTGTTTCCTCTGTGAGGAGAAAGAATCACAGTGGAGAAAGCAGGGGTTATAATTTTCTCTTTTAATAACAGGATAGACTTCAGGAAGATTTTTGGGCACCTTTTAAGCAGTTAAATTTACAAGAGCTTTAATTGCCCCTTTTCTCTTCCACAGCTTCTGCCTACTTGAGAAACTCGAACCGTACTGCTTTGGCTTTAAAATTGTTCACCAAAGGGATGTTAGAATTAAGACTATTTGTCTCTTCTCATTCTTACTTACCTTTTCTCAAATCTCTCCTTTTTGTCTCTCCTTTTTCCCCTCTTCAGTCTCTCCCACAATAGAGTCCTTCCCTGTATTCCCACTGATATTTTGTTCCTGGTGAGCTTTCTACAGTTTATAGATTAACTTGTATTTGCAAATGCAGATCTTCATTAAGGTCTTTATCTTGTGCTAGATGGATATCAGTATTGACTAACAGCAAAGAAGAAGCATTAAATATGGCATTCCGTGGAGAGCAGAGCACAGGGGAAAACAGTTTAGAGGATCTGACAAAAGCCATTATTGATGACATACAGAGATTACCCGGAAATGAAGTCTGTTGTGATTGTGGCTCACCAGGTATCTCAATTTGTTCATGTCACCAACTTCTTGTTGGAAGCTAAGTAATTTCTTTAAAGAAGTATTTGTAGAGTGCAAACTAATTTTCTAAGTGATGTGTTTCTCAGTCTTCAGCCTGTTTTTAAAAGAACAAATATGACTTTCCTACATTAGTTCTGTTTAATTCACTAAAATATTTTTGTGTGTTGTCTGTGCTTACTTCCAGCAGTTCAAGCCCCTCTGGAGTTTGAACTGTTCTTGTTGCACTGTGTCTAGATGCTTGTTGCACTTGAATGGAAGTTGCTTGGCATCACTGATCCTGTGCATGCTACTAAGTAGAAGTGAGTAATATTTAGACAATGATTGTGGAAAAATTGACCTGGCCAGGATCTTACTCTGAGGTTTTATCTTGGCATGAGACTACTGGAATTGCAGTATCACAACTATTCAGAGCTGGAATAAGTAGTCTTGTACAAAGAATGAAATCCTCCAAGATAATATCTTCAGAAGTACAGAGTTACAGGTCAGTTTTGTGTCACTCAGAGCTTGCGTAGAGGCAGCTTGACCCAGCACAACTGAATTGATTTGGTATCTGGCAGCTGTTGCAGCTTTCTCATCTAAAGGGACACTTGAAGAAGGTGATGCTTATTTGGAACTGAGTAGATAGTATGTATCTTGGAGATGCTTGCTGATCCAAATAAGAAATACCTAGGTAAAAATAAGAACTGGGATATATATTTTGTCAAATCCTGGAATTGGTTCATTCAATTATTTCATTATGTAAAGCCACAGAAACTTCTGACTACAGTTCTTATTCATCTTTTAAGTTATAGTGAAGTTTTAAGCTTCACTCCTGCACCCCAGCTTGCTGCTTTAAAACTCTTGACTTAATGCTTCAGCACTTACTATTTAAGATCAAGGAAGAGATTAATTTGAAGACATGTATGTGTACAAGGTGTGTCTGGAGCTTTTTCTTTTCCTTAAAAACTGGTCATGCTTCATATGTAGTATTCATAGTATAAGATCTAATATTACATGCAGATCTCCATGATAGCAATTTTTTATTTATTTTTTTATTTATTTTTGTTCCTGGACTAGCCAGCATTCCTTAAATTTTCTACGACATACTACTGTTTTACATACTGGAAAATGATATGGGTAATCTTTTATAAAAGACTATTTAATGTTTAATAAGTAAATTTCAAAACTTCAGAGGTTGTCAAATTAGGAGATCTGTTCCTTTTAAAAACAGGAATTAAAAGCCTTATGTTATTTGTAAAGGAAACAAATCCTAAATGTATTGAAATATATTCATTCAGTATGAATTTATAAGTCTAAATTCAGTGCCTTTGAGACTGTCCCTAAATCTGAAAAACTTAATTCCGTTGGTAGCAATTTGTGGTTAAATTTGCACTGCAGTTTGGAGAAAAAAACCTAAGAATATTCCATACATTTCCATTCTTTAAAACATTAAATGAGGAATCATTTCAGAATACATTGGGATTTCTTACCACCACTGAAAACATTTTCTTGTATTTTGATTAAATACGTTGTTTTTTCAAATTCTACAGATCCAACATGGCTATCAACTAATCTGGGCATTTTAACCTGCATTGAGTGTTCTGGAATACACAGAGAAATGGGTGTCCATATTTCTCGAATCCAGTCTTTGGAATTAGACAAATTAGGAACATCTGAACTCTTGGTAAGTTTCTTTAACTGGGATGATTTTGGGGGGCTTTTTTTAGACAATTAATGACATAAATATATAGGAAGCATTGAGATATATAATTTCCAATTAATTTTTTCAAGGACTGTGTTTTTGCAAAACACCTCCATTTTTTTGTATGTGTTTTATAGAAACATAATTATATATTAGATAATATTATTTATTATTGATGCTTTTGATGATTTCTCACTTCTCATGTTCATTTCCTGGGGTTTTCCAGAATGAGTATTGCCATCTGCTGTGATTAGTGACATCAGAATTTTGCCTTTCAATAGCTGACCTTGACCCTAAATGAGGGCAGTCTAAAATCTCACACAATTAAAAAAAAAAAGGAAATATAATTTAACTTGGCAAATGAGAAGGACTGTTGCTAATTTTGACTGAAAAATGTTGGTTAGATCTTTTAATTTGATAGAAGATACAGTATAATATTAAAATTGTGAAAGGAATTTGATGTGAGACTACTAAGAAGAAAAAAAATAAACAAACACAAAGAAAAAGTATCAAGAAAGAAAAAAGAAGTAGTTGTAGCAGGTTTATCTCTCCCCTCTATGTTTGCCCTGAGAGAAGATACTTGCTACAGAAATTTCATATGGGAAAATTGAGAAAGGATAGAAGGCAGTTCTGGATTTGAGTATAGATTCAACATTAGCACTAGCTCTCTCTTTGAAATACTAAGTTGTTTGCAAAGTTACTATTAATATAAATCAAATTTTGCTAAGCATGACCTTCAGTAGGTCTCAACTTATTTCCAAAAGTAGCTTCCTAATCAGTGTACCAGCACCATTTCAATGTTCATCCTGCTGGTTCCTCATTCTCCTTTTGGGTTTGGCATTGGAGGCAGACTGGTCTGAAATACAAATAATTAGCTGGGACTGTGAAGTCTATTGTTCAAGTTCTGAGATGATAGAATTTACACTTAGAGGTTTTTTTAATAGCTCTATATTCACATGCAATCACTGTGCCTTCATTTTGCAGTCCTGCGTGTTCCATCTTATAGTAATAGTGTGGAAAATGCACATAAATAATCCATTTTTTTAGGTTGCTGTTAGACCCCAAAAGCCATCACTCTCATTTATTCTTTTTCTTTTTACAGCTGGCCAAGAATGTAGGAAATACTAGTTTTAATGATATTATGGAAGGGAATTTACCTAGTCCTTCACCTAAACCCAGTCCATCAAGTGATATGTAAGTCTTGAATCTCTAAAATCTTTAAATTAAGTCTACTGTGGAATATATATTTGATATAAAGTGTCTTAAACAGTAACCACACTAGAGGAAGGCTAGAATGGCAGAAGAATGGGGATTTTTACTCCAGCTGTGGAGTTTCTTATGTAGCCACATTTTAGCTACCTCAGCTTCTCAGTGCAGAAAAATTTTAAGTTTGGGGTTCAAGGTTCATTATTTGAATCCTGAGTGGGTTTGAGTTTTATAGCATCCCCTCAGGTAATGAACACAGTTGGACTAAATGACACCAGCTTTGTTTTTTCTTTGGTCTTAGTCCCCAGAGTCAGAGTGATTTTCATATGTAACAAGAAGAGAAGGATAAACTTGACAATGTCCTTACTGTGTTTTGCACTTGTTTGCAAGAAAGACATTGGAGTATAACAATAAATAACACACTTTTTATCAGATAGCTTTCATTTTCCCTTCTCATCTCTTGGGTTAGACAAGGTGATTGTAAATTAAAATCATTGACCCATTTTTCTAAAAATTTCTAAAGCAAGCTCTATTTTCACACCCCACAGGACTGCACGTAAAGAATTTATCACTGCTAAATATGTAGATCATAAGTTCTCTAGGAAGACTTGTGCATCTGCTGCAGCTAAACTGAGTGAATTACTTGAGGCTGTCAAATCCAGGGATTTACTTGCACTAATTCAAGTCTATGCAGAGGGGGTAGAGCTAATGGAGCCACTGTTGGAGCCTGGACAGGTAAGCTTATCAGGTAAACAAAGAGTATTTTAAATAATGTGTATTTGTAAAGTGCCCAGGACCTAGGCTTTAGCTACTTTAGATGCTAAAGCAAACAAAATAAGAGATGAAAATGGTGGGGTTTTATTTCCTTTCCTTAATGTGATATCCTTGTGGAGAGGGAAAAGAACACTATCTTTTGTTATCAATTGGTCTAAAGGAGCGTGAAATGCAATATATGTTCTTCTTGCTGCAACTTCAATATGTTGAAAAGCACCTGTTCTGCAGTGTGTCTCCTTTAGGAAAAGGCCTGGAGAAAGGACACTTGACTTGATAGCCCAGGGTCACCTGATATCACCTGATATCATACCTGCTTTCAAAATAGTTGCTGAAGGAAAACATTATTGACAGTCTACAAGTCTCTATTTACTATAGATGAGGAAAGAATAAATCTGATACTCTCATAGCTTCTGATGAAACATTTACAGAAGTATAGAGTCTTTCAACAAGGAAGAGTTGTTTTTTTTTTTTTTAATAAAGTTCTGAATACTTGATCTTACTTCTAAAGTCAGTAACAGTTGGGTTTTTTTAAAAATCAGTCCAGGTTGACCTCAGTTATTCATGGAGAAATGTTAATCAATGCTGGGTAACCACTTGATCAGCAATGTTTTCTCCCATCACTTTTAAACCCAGCTTGTAGAGATGTCACAGAGTATTTTCAATCAGTTGTGTGAAAATAGCCAACATGGCAAAGGACACAGTATGAAGTGTCAGTATGAAGTGAAGGGGATAAGTTCACTATAGTCTCAGCACTTGAGTTATCACAGAGTTCTTATCATGGAAACACATGACAAATTCTCTAACTGCAGGGTAAGCTTTCTGTATTTGTCATTCACAGCAGTTACCACAGAATTAGCTCCTCAGTCCTTCTCAGCTCTTACAGGCAGTGATACTTAGAAAGGTATGAGCACCAAGTGAAATGTAGTCTGCAGTTAGGACATTTATAGCAACATTCTCCGCTGTCAATTCTCTGATGTTTAATAAAGTAATATCTTTTCTCTAAATTGGGACTTTAATTATAAGTATACATACTGTAAAATGCTTTTATAAAATGTCCTTTATGATCAATTGGAGTTAATGAAATCTAGATCTAGATTAACTTCTTTTGCAACTTTTAAATGGAATTAAACAGCTTTTCTATTTAAAAGCATCACTGCACATGATATATATAGAAAATAAATTATGACTCAGTTCAAGTCAAACAAGGAGACCCTATATCTGGGGGAAACCACCCATCAATACATACTGGGAACCACCCAGCTTGGTCTAAAAAGACCTGGGGGTCCTGGTGGACACCAAGCTGAGCATGAGCCAGCAGGGGTATTCTAGGCAGCACTGAAACATTGCCAGCAGGTTGAGGGCAGTGACACTTCCCTTTACTCAGCGCTGATGAGGCCACAACTGGAATGCTGTATCCAGCTCTGGGCTCCCCTGAACAGGAGAGACTTGGAAATACTGGAGAGAGTGCAGTGAAGGGCCACAGACATGTGAGAGTCTGGAGCACCTGGCATAGGAGGAAAGGCTGAGAGATCTGGGACAGTTCAGCTCAGAGAAGGCTCAGGGGGATCTCATCATGGCATGTAAATACCTGAAGGGAGGGTGCAAAGAAGGCAGATCCAGGCTCTTTTCAGTGGTGCCCAGTGACAGGACTAGAGCCAATGGGCACAGGAGATTCCCTCTGAACATCAGGAAACATTCTTGTATTGTGAAAATGACCAAGCACAAGCATAAGTTGCCCAAGGAGTTTATAGCCCTGGAGATATTCCAAAGCCATCTGGACATGGTCCTGGGAAACTGGTCCTAGGTGGCCCTGCTTAGGAAGGAGGTTGCAGTAGATGATCTTCACAGGTCCTTTCCAATTTCAGCTGTTCTGCAAGTCTGTAAGAGATTTAATGTATGTGGGACTGATTTTTGTGGTGGTTTTTTTTCCCCTGGTTTTGTAGGAAATAGTATTGTGGGTGTGCTTGGTGCTCACCAGGGGATCATAGAGCAACAAGTACTGTAAACTCACTCAGTATTCCTGACAGGATCCCTTTTAGTTACTAGTAGCTAAAATAGTTAAAGGCTTCTCAGGGTTGTTGCATCCAGCAGGAAAAAAGGAAAACCGGGTTTGAGAAAGCTGTGATCTCAGAAAGTATGATGGCATTTCCTTTGAAGCACATGGTGTCTTTTAAAGATACAAAAGGCAATAATCATTTTCACCATAATTTTCTAATAGTATTTTTCTGTTGAAAGATTTGTAAAAGAGTGAATGACTTGTATCTCATTAGGTCTGATATTACAAGCTTTTCAGAAGCAAGGCATAGAAATCTAACTTCTCTTTACCTGTGTTTAGGAGCCGGGTGAAACAGCACTTCATTTAGCAGTCCGGACTGCTGACCAAACCTCTCTCCATCTGGTTGACTTCCTTGTACAAAACTGGTATGGATTGCTCATTTATCATTAAATTGTGCATGAAAAATGTAAATGTCCTATCCTGGCAGTGCCTTGGATGCTGGTTGCTCATCACTTGTAATCTTTCTCCTTAGATATGTTCCAAAAGAGCATAATTAACACCTTCGAGTTGGCCTTTGGGCTCCTAATGCGTAGAGAGAGGGAAAGACGAGTAGATTAAAAACATTGAAAGCAGTTACATAAAAATAGGATGAAAGGAAAAACTCTGCAGAGCAGAGGAGAGCATTGATTTAGAGCACATGACAATATGAAGCAATGCAAATGAATAGTTCAGGTAGAGGAGGGATGGCAAGGAAATGTGCGAAATACAGGACTCATGGAAAGAAATTGTGAGAGTAGAAAACAAGGATCTTTCTCAGAAAGATAGATATATAGATATATATAGACTATAGATATATAGACTATATATATATATATATATATATATATATATATAGGTGTTCCAATATTTAATAAACTATTAAAGCTATTGAGAGCATTAACTTCCTAATTAGTAATTTTCAGCATCTAGTTTATTGACTGAGATATTTTTTGTTGTCAAGGGATGTGTTCATAGAAGTAAAAAACCCTAAGAAAAGTGTGAGTGCTGATTATAGTAGAGTGTTATTGAAGTAAAAAATAAAGTACAAGTATTTGCAAGCTGTTTGAGACTATAATTTAAGAAATGTTTTAGAAGCCCCAATTATTATTTTGAGCATTGTTAAAGGATTTTTTATTTTGGATGATTATTTAAAATTATTTTGTTTAGTTATGAAGCTTCATAGTTTCTTCAGACAGCTGTAATCTCGTATGTATTTCTGTCTGTTGTCTGTATTTTTGTCTCAGACTCAAGTTTAAGAGCACCTTTACAACCCTGTGGGTTCTGCACTTAGTGTTCAGTATAGGTAACACTGGGAAAAGCTGTCATCTCCTGAGCTTTGCTTTGCTGTTTTATAAAGGTATTATATTGATCCCATAATGTCAGTGACGTTTTTGGAGAAACCTGGTTTTAGAACTTGAAAATAGAAGGAAGTACAGTTTTTAAAAAGCCGTGTGAACCTCTTTTCACAGTTGTTTTTTCCCTAACTCAGTGTATCCTAATAGTGTTCATTCTCACAGCCACCCTTTTCATATTTCTTTGATTGCATAGGATTTATTAATCTGTTTTAACTGTATCAGAATGATTTTTCAGATATTTTTATTGGGCTAATTTAGCATGTTTGAAAAAGAAATTCCAGTAAAGTGGCAGGTGGAAAACAACTGGAATGGCCTTACAGAGGATTAGGCTTGCATATCTGAGTCTCACTTTGCTAATTTTTTTAATGAACATTTGTAGATTCACAGTCCTTTTCAATGGCAGCTCAGGTATTTCCAGTGTCCTTGGAACTATTTTTTATGGTCTTTGAAAGTAATGTTTAATTTAAAAATATTTCTTTTTCCTACTTCATATTTGTCCAGTAAAGATTCTAATAATTTATTGTTTACAGGCATGCTAAATCTGAAGTGAATAGCACAGCTACTATATTTGTCTTCTTTGTTTTTTCTTTTATGTTTAGTGGAAACCTGGACAAACAAACAGCATTGGGTAATACAGTTCTACACTACTGCAGTATGTATAATAAGCCTGAGTGTTTGAAATTGCTTTTGAGGGGGAAGCCAACTATTGATTTAGGTAAGTTCAGTATTTAAAACTAGGAAATAAAAATTTCCTAAAATTTCTTTCCATTATTTTAACCACTTTTATTTATGTCCCTGTGGTAAGTAAGCTTTTCAAACTGTGTCAAAAAGATGAAGACCTTGTCACCAACAAGCCTAAAGGAAACATTCAGTTAAGAAATGGAACTTAAATTCTTACAATATAATAGTGACAAAGATTACTAATACAAAATACTAATGGTAAACTCCAGTTTTCCTGCAGAGCTATATTTCTGACCCGTTGTAAATTGCCTGGAATTTAGGTTTATTGTTTATGTTGTAAAATTTGTCTAGAACTTGTGTGTTATAAAGCTTCAAGTGACTGCTCATGTTAATTCCACTCTTAAATATGTGTGGGTTTTGTGTACACAACAGTTAATTCATCTGTTAACATCAGTGACAGCTGGCACTGTGGTTTCACCCAGCAAGTCCCAGCCACCACTGTCACTGTTTAAGGAAGGGATCAGCTTTCTTAGCTGCCTTTCTGCTTCTCTTTGCCATCTGCATGTGTGAGACAGGTATAAAACTTGCTGTGCCTGCATTAGTCCATTTTTCATCATGGCTTACCAAAAGTTTAATTAGAGATAGAATCCCTATTTGCTCACACTTAGGATAATATCCTGTTTTCTACATGCTCTCCTTTCCCTACTGTATTTTGAGTTAGGCAGGCATTCCATGAATCCCAACTTGTTAGGCTCAGGAGTTAAATGTCATCAACATGTCTATAAAACATTAGCATTCAGTTAATGATATAGGGGACAAGTTTTTTCAATAGTTAATGCAACTGCAGTGTGTGAAATTTGGTTTCTCCCTTTTTCTTCATTGCCGTCATTTTCCTCCACCTCCTGGTAAAAAAATTTTGCATAGCTTAGTGTCAGAAGTCATTGGTTTCCTTGGCCTTCTTATACGTCCTTAGAATATCTTATCACAAGTCAAAGAATTTAATGTGACCTTTTCTAGCAGTTATAATGAGAAAGCTAGCTGAACAAGTCAAAGCAAGTTTATTGGTACCTCCATTGAGTGTTCTGCTACATAGATGCCAGAAGAGTGTTCTCACCTTTCCGGTGTTTTGTTTTTTGGGGGGAGAGGGTGTTGCCCTCTTTGTGTTGTTTTTCCTGCACGTATTGTCTTTAGACCTTAAAACATCAGATTTATACTCAAAAGCTGAATGTTTGGAATTTATGTAGTCCCTTAAGCTATCTGTATGTTAACTTCACTCAGGAAGTACTGCATTTTCATTCCTTTTTGTATTAAACCTGTCAACCATCTCAGAGATCTTTCCACAAGGAAATCTTTCTTCTAGGGATCTTAATTCTTCCAAAGTCATAGGCTTTTCTAGATTACTGCTTTGTATTTTCTAGGACTGGCATTCTCTGTGTAATATTTCACACAGACATATGTGCTTGTGAGACCTCAGCCTGACTGTTTTCAGTTCCTGATCACAGAAATGCACATGAATGTGCTGTAAACCACTCTCTGTTCCAGCTCCATGGCATTTGCTGATATACATTTTACCTAAGTTTATCCACATAAGGTTCGAATATGGGGGTTATTTTTGATTCTTGAGACTTCCTACTGAGCATCTAGCAAGGATTCCATTATGTGCTGTGCCAGAGGACCTTCCAGAGGGCTCAGATATTGCTTTCTTTCTGATCAGGTGTTATTTTAAATTGTAAACCATTTTATAGCCTTTATAAAGACAAATTAGCTAGAAAGTTTTAAATTTATTCTTGTTCAAATGTCTTCAAATTAAGGCTTCAAACCTCTAAATATTAATCAAAGTAAAATGTGCTTGGATCAACATTATTTTCTTTTTCTTTTTTTAAATGTTAGAACAGTATTCTTTTTTGAGCCATTTCACCCTCTCTACTTGCTTTTCCTGCTTACTCATGTAAGAGTTTTATTGGCAAAGGTGTTAAATGGAAGTTGAAATGACCAAATTTTCTTTATATTTTCTGCTAGGATGGTTAGGAGGGAGCTGGGAACTGTCCCAGCAGATGCTGCTGTTCAGAAAGAACCTGATGATACAAAATGCATGAGCACTTTGAGTGGAAACTTAGAGAGATGCAGCTGCTATATAATAAACAGATCTTTTTGATCACTTTTAGAAGTTACTGTGCTACAAGTAGTGAAACTTAATGAATTGTTTCCTTAGACATCTCAAAGAATTGCTCTTTTTTGTGTTGTTAATTTTGTAGTAAACCAAGCTGGAGAGACAGCTCTGGACACAGCGAAAAGAGCGAAAGCTGCCCAGTGTGAGGAACTGGTAAGAAGGGAGCTGTGGGGGGAAAGGCAAGGGGATTGTTCACTGCTTTAAAAAATGTGAGCTACTTAATATATCATTACCACTTATCTCGGATGTGGTATTGCTGCCAGCTGGCTGTACGCTGATCTAAAGGCCTTACCATAGGTGAATATTTTCTTACTTAAAACATAACAGTAATTTTCTTTGTAACACCTTAAGTAAAAAAATCTTACTTCTATTGGCAGTACTAGTTGTTTTCACCATGGTATTTTAAGACCTTAAATACTGGAGGGTTACATATACCAATAAATAAATCATTCAAGGACATTTGGGCTTCATCACATCAGAAGTTCTTTTTAAAGACTTTTATATCAGAAGTACAAAACAATCCTCTGTAATATTAAATCTGTCAAGACCTTTTAGGTCTGGATCTTTGTTAGTCTTTTCCTACTTTGGCTTTTCTTATTTAATGGGACAGGTACTTCAGAGATGGTGAAAGTCTTCTTACAAAGAGAGTTGAAACAACTTAAAATTAAACCTCCCCAGTGGAGAAAGAAGCAAAAGTGCAGTATCTGGAAGTTAGTATACCAAAGAAATGTAGAACACCAGCTTCTATGGGACTTTGTCCCTCTACTGAACATGATCAGAGCAGAAACCTTCTGGAATTTTGAGAATATGTGAGGGATGTTAACAGATGCCACTCGAGAAAATTATTGGTGTTCAAGAAATAAATGTGTTAAGGATTTTCCCATGTACTCCTCTGAAGCAGTTAGCCAGGAATAAGGATTCTGCATCAAACCAACAAGCTTGTTTGTTCGTGGCCCTCCAAGGTGCCACCAGCACCCATTAAGTAGGCAAGTGAATTTAATTACTGCCAAGGTATTAAAAAGTCTAAGTAGTGTGGCAGTTACACATGCTAAACAAAACCAGGATAATTTACAAAATAGTTGTCACTTGCTACTTAATTCTGTTTCTTTTTTTTCCTCATTTTGATGATTCAAGGATATCTACTTTTGCTCCATAGCTGGTAATTTTAATACCTTTCCTTTGACAATTGAAAGTTCTTATCATGAATTAATCATTGCATAATCAAAACAGCTTGTCCTTCAGAAATGTAAATAATTTTCCATGTTTCTGGGGATGCAAGTCAACATTTTGCTATGGCTGATGAGGTGGTCCTGTCATTGACTTCTCAGTTAGTGCCACATCTGCTGTGTAAGTGCAGTCTCCAGTACTTTGAGTATTCTGTCAACTGAAAAACAGATCAGCTGTACAGCACACAGTTGGGATGGATTGCTTTTTTCTTTAGAGTATCACTTTAGTAAAGTGACATTTACCCTTAATGTGGACCAACTGATTGTGTTATAGAGCAAACAAAAACAAGTGGATGTTATCAGTGAGCTTATCTAGCAGTTAAGTGTTTCAGTTGTTGTAACCCAAATTCCATAAATACCTCACTGATTATTTCACCTAACTCATAGAGCATTTATGCCTTTTCTCTTTTTTTCTTTTTTTTTTTTAAATTATATTTTTGAAGAGGAAAATTATTTCTGCATTTTTTTTCAAAAGTGGCAATGAGATATGATTAAGAGTGAAAAAAAAAACAACCCATGAATGAACATATTGTTTACCACCAGCAATAAAAAAAGTACAAGATAAATAGCTGTGGGTTTGCATTATGATAGATGTACTAATCTCATTTCTGTTGCATACCTGGAGTCTTAAATGTGTGATTAAATTCAGTTTCAACTCAAGTAGGTTCATGAATACTTACATAACAGATTGGAAATACTTTCTTTATTACATATTTTATTTCAGGAAGATGGTTAAAGGCTCTCCTGAATCAACTAGTAGACTACACTTCAAAAGATGTGAAGGAATAAATAATGATGGAAAATCCAGGCCTTAGAAGGGAGAATTTATCTCCTCAGAATAACCATTAACTGCTCGTTTAGTTTTTTTGCTGATCATTGAAGTAATAGTTTTTTAGTAAGTTTCTTGGCCTGGCAAAGTAGAGGACTTTTGTGCTTAAGACATGTTGGCCTCATCCATGGAGAGGCAAAGTTAAATATCTTTTCTTTTGATTTGAGTAAAAAGATTATGATTTTGGAAGGACAGTAGTTGTATGTAGTAGAATTTATAAATAGGTTTTGCCTTTCCTTTTTTTAAAGGAGGGCTCCAGATACATTCTATTTTTGTGCATATCCCTTGAGGTCATCCATTCAAATGCTTGTCAAACATGGCAATTTCTGCCATTTTCGAGAAAATCTTTTCGTATTTTAGCCGTTCCTCTGTACCACAAATAAATGAAGGATGCTTGTGTGATTGCCTTGAAATTGTGTGGGTTTTTTAATCTGGAAAAGTTCTAAACCTCTACATATTTCAGTTTATTTCTTGCTATTACAAATCTAACTTGGTTAACACCAAAATAACAGCAAGTATTTTAAGAAGAATTTTTATTTCTTTCAGCTTTCTCAAGCCAAGGCAGGAAAGCTAAACCCACACGTCCATGTGGAGTATGAATGGAATCTTCGGCAGGAAGAAATTGATGAAAGTGATGATGACTTAGATGATAAGGTAAGTGTGAATTACTGGGAGGGCTTTGCACACCAACTGTCACCATTTCGGATCCATGGTAATAAATGGAATTAGAGACCCACTTTAACCTTTTTTTTTTTATTATAGTTTTTTTTTTTGGGGGGGGGGGAATAGTTTTGAGGCCTGTATTGAAGACTGACAAAGTGTTTTTTGAGTATACACTGTCAACCTGATTATTTTGTACTTGAGTTTCAGAAGTTTTGCTTTGACAAGACATACAGTATAATATAAATCAGTAAATCTAGTTTACTTTGTTGTCATTTTATTCCCTTCTGAATTCCAGACTGTTAAATTTTAGCTGGAGGAAATCCAAAGCTTACATACTTACTTTTTCCATAAATTAATTAAAAACCTGGTTGTTGAATAAATAACTCCATATTTCACAAGCTGTGCTGTGCTATTTATTCCTGGTTTTAAAGACAAAAGTAATGGAAAGACAAAACTTGAGGGCACAGGATAATTGCAATCCTAGAATGAGTGAAAACTTAGGCTCAGTGTCCTACTTAAGCAAGTCAGTTAATTACTGTGTGCTCTGTTTCTGTAATAAATGCCAATACACTTCTCCTATTTTATATGAGCACTGCAGAAAGAAATGTGGACAACTTCTCATTTTCTGTGACACTTGAGACTGAAAGATTCAGGAACCGAAATAATTTACATGTCCTCAAGGACAGTAGAGAACAAAATGATCATCTGTGCAGGGAGCCTTGGGAGGATGAGTGATGCTGTGCTGGAGATAATAGCCTGAACCAGAGCTGCAGGGAAACAGATCGTGCTCCATATGCAGCTATTAACGTACAGCAGGCAAAAATTGATGTGTGAAATTTCTTCAAAGAGCAATTATATGCATTTAAAAAGAGCTGCATCATGGAATATATTGCTAGTTCAGGCACCAAATACATCTGATCTGTCAGAAGTGTTTGTCTATTTTTATTAGGAATCGGTGGGGTAATAAACTTGATACTTGGGGATAATCACCTGATCTAAGTAAAGGGCTGTATGTACTGAAAATTACTCTTATATTCTAAAAATGTTACCAGTCTTATATTGGTGTATTGTTTAGTATATTATTAGTGTGTCTCCTGCTTAAAGATTAAATCTAATTTTGTATATGTGATGATTTGTTGATACTACAATCTTAATTTTCAGTTAAAAGAAAACACCCTTCAGGTTGAATTACTGTAAAGGGGAGGAACAGGGGCTTATTTGTCCAGTAAAGAAAAAAATTAAGCTCACGTTCACTAGAATATGTTCTAGTATATTATTTTCCAAACATATTAGCTATATTTAGTCTTAAGAGAGCTGCATAATTTATTTGTTTTGCTATTCACAGCCTAGTCCTATAAAAAAGGAAAGATCTCCGAGACCCCAAAGTTTTTGTCACTCTTCAAGCATTTCTCCCCAAGACAAACTTACTCATCCTTCATTTAGCACTCCCAGAGACAAGCAAAGACTCTCCTACGGAGCTTTTACCAACCAGATCTTTGCAAGCACAGACTCACCCACCTCTCCAACTGCCGATGCTCCTCCTCTTCCTCCTAGAAATGCTGGCAAAGGTAAGTCTGTCTCCAACCTACACTTGCAAGCAGTGATTTTTCCCAGCGTTGTCCTTCCTTTAATCAGGTACATTGCAATGTTTCAAGATGCAGCATATTTTTCTTGTTGCATTAAGGCAGTAATATGGCACAATGGATGTTCTAAACTTAAAAAAGGGGGGGATATTCAGTAATGGACTAATTTATAATCCTGCACATGAATGGGTGAAAAATGAACTAATATTCTAAATAAAGGTTGTTTCATTTTAAAAGACTTATTCATGCAGCTCTAGTGGATCGTGTTGGTTTGACCTAGATATCTATAATCTTCAGGTTTAGAAGATATATATTTATGGAGCAAAATATACTGCTGTATTATATTTTGTGCAGATCTACTTTTTAGGACAAAGAAGCCCTTCATCTATTCCCTCCTTTTTACATGTTTAATTTAGAAACAGATAAACTGTGTTTTTACAGTAGACTTGTTAGAGAAATCTTCAGTTGCAATCAAGGCTACAGTATAGTTTAATGCTTCAGCAGTTACCCTGATGCTCCCTTTGGTGAGCACTGTTATAACTTCATGCTTCATTTCTCAACTGGCAATTAGCTTTGTTTAAAAAGGATACAGAGATGGTTTCATCAAAATGTGAAAGAATAAAAGGGACAGGACACAGTGTGTTGGGATCAGGTCTTTGTTTTTACATGGTTCAGATGCTGTGCTTAAGCACTGCTGTTCCACCATCAAACTTTACCATCTACTGACAACTTCCAAATGGATCCCTTGGCTCTCTTTTAAACAGATTTGTTTGCCATTACAAGGCAAAGTGGTTTTGTCAGGGTTTGCATTTTTCACATGAGGTTTTGTAATCCACATTTCTTTCTATCAGTTTCACCAGGGACTCAGTTTATTCCTTGTAACTTTACTATGTTGACCTCCTTGTTGGCATTTCAAGATTCTAACCTTTTCCTTCCTATCCCCCATCCCTTTTACATGCTCTGTGTCACAGTCTGCTGTGGATGGTCCATTGCAGACACAGTGTAGGGGCTTAGATGTTCCTTCAGTCTGACCTAGGATAACTTTTTCTTGCCATAAAGTTGCTAGACTTGGAAACTAATCAGGAATCTCATTTCCTGAAGGTGATTAAGGATCTTGTCTGGTGTCTGTCTGTACACACTGCTTAGTATGTTGTCAGCTTTCAGTGGATTATAACTAACATTACTTCTTTGTCATTATATAGTGAAGGTCTCATACAGACTTACTCAGAAAATTGTTTTATTCTGCAGGAAGGGGAATAGTGATGTGCACATGTCATTCTAAGTATGTATTCTGGTTTCAGAAATGTTAGGCATTTTCCTTGGTGCTCCTGCAAGTTCCTGGGTGTTCTTAGACAAGTGAATCAACACAGCACTGAAGCTACTTGGAAAGAATCAAGGAATTGAGTTCTTCCATGTTTTCATGTCAAAGATTACACAAAATAAATCCTTATTTCTGTTACAGCAAAATAATATATTATCACAAAATACAGAGAAGTATTGCCTTCTAATGTAACATTAACTGTTTCATCAGGAAAATGCCAGAGGTTTAATGTAACTGCTGTTACAGTAAAGCCACTCTGCTTCTCTGTTTCAAACATGCCAAAATTTTACAGTCTGTGATTAGCAATAATAGAGTATATCCCTTACATCAAAGTTTAACATACAAACTTGCTTATCAAATCTTTCTTTTTGTTGTAAAAGTTCATTTTAATATTTGAATTAAGGTTATATGAAAAGTGTTACATTTTGCACTAAGTTCCCTAAATAACATGAGTAAAAAAAGCATTGAATCTGTAATTAAATTTAAATTAAATTAAATTCAGACTTACCTTCTGTCCCCGAGTGTAATCTGATCTTTGTCCCTGTGCTGCTGTGAGGCCCTGGCAGGTACCATGAGACCCTGCTGGCACCTGGAGTCTGTAGGGAATGGACAGCTGAGACCTGTATTTTAGAAGGAGGCAGAGAGGATTTTAAAGTTTCATGGGTTTTTTATCCTCTGGGACACACAGATAAAACTGTCTTTCCAGAACCTGTTCTATATTTAAACAAAATCCCCTCCCTGTATCCATCTGTTAGCTGGCTTCATTGGCCAGTGAAGTTCCTAGGTAGAAAGGTTCCATGGTGTTCCTGAGGGGCCACAGGGGATAGGGAGCAATCCAGTGAATGTGTGTTGGGGAAAGGAAGTAAGTTTAAAGCAATTTACGTAAGGCACACCACTCTTGCTCGTGTTTTGCAGTGGACATGCTGGTTGAAAATAATTGTAATTGTTTATCTAAGCTTCTCCAGATTCAACTTATGTTGTCAGTCAAATCTTTAGTCTGTAACATTCTGCCAATTATTTTTTTTTTATTGCTCTCTCCAGTCCACACCCCTGCATTGTGGCTTCAGACATCTAGCAGGTCATCTGCCTGTTGTTTTACAAAAAGCTTTCAAAAAAAAAGAATATTTAAGTAGTTGCGTGACTCGCCCCATTGCACAACCTTCATTGCAGATCTAATGTAAGGGTGATGTTGCTGACTAGTTTTGGAGGAATGTTAGACAATCTAAGCCAGATTTCCCTCATTTTAGCTGAAAGCTAATTGATTTTTAATGGTTTTGCCTACTTCTCTCATACTGGACAATTGTGGAGGTCAGGGATCAATTCTGTATCATGATGTAAAGTTTGGATCTTCAATGCCTATGAGTTTGCGTATTTTGCACTTGGTCTCAGCACTAACATGAGGGACATAAACCCAAAAGCTCTTCCTTTGTGGTTCCATTCCACTGCTGCTGCAGACACTGTGATATCATCTGTTCCTTCACTAGATCAGACTCAATTTCTAACCAAATTACCTTATTTGAATTACTAGTAACTTCTAGAAGTTGCCAGACTGCATTGCTCACAGGATTAGGAATCTTCTTAAGTCCACTAAATTACTTTGTGCATGTACCAACATTGTTGTTTGGCTTTGGTGATTTTTCAGACATTGGTGACCATATCAAGGCACTGCCTGGAGGGCAACTGTACAGGTCTTCATTTCTGGTTTCTTAGATTAAACAAACCAAGATTATTTCACCTTATCTGATCGAAGAGTATTTTCATTCTCCTCTGATTTAAGCTATCCTTTCATCACATTAGCTCTTATCCATACCTTTGCTGTTTAAAACAGCTTTCTGAAATACAAGTGACTGTAAGTGTCGGGACAGCAGTAAAATTTTGCTCTTTCTACTGGAAATACCACATCAAAACATCCTTTTGTCCTTCCTACTTTTTTTCAGGATTGTTTCATAATCTGGTGTAGCAGGCATTACACAGTCTCTACTACCGATTTCGACTAAGTCCTTAATTTATAGCACAAATGTATTTAATCTCATTTCCATTGCCACAGCCTGTAAGGTCACTGGTTTCTTCTGTTTCTTCTGAATGCTTTCGGGATTATATACTTCTCTTAAGTATACTTAATGACTTAGTTTTTTAAATATTCTTATAAATGTGTTGCACTTTTTAATTAAATAATACTAGTTATCCCACTCAAATGCTGTATTTTTTTAATATCATAATAGGAATGGAAGGCTGACTGACCACTGGTGCTTTCATGGGTGTCTTCTATTTCTGAATCAACACAAAATACAACATTCTTTAATAAGTTTTGTCTATTTTTTTTAAACAGAACTTTTATTAGCATTAATTATAAAATGTACTACAAGTGCTAACATTGCATCAATGTTTATTCTTACCTTTCTTATTCAGAGTGATCACAATATTTTTTTCTTTTATTATGGTCTTATTTTGAGTACTGAAAACAGATGATCTGAAGTAAGACAAACTGTAGAAGGTTTTTAGTAACACCTGTGGAAAAAGTCACTCATGAGAAATTTAAAAATTATAATAACAACACTTGTAAATGAAAATACTATTTTTAATATAAATTGCTTTCCTTTTCAGTGCCTGTCCTACCATTAACTGGAATTTTGGTTCTTCCCTCTCTCTCATTAAGTGGTAAAAAAAAATTACATCAGTGGGGTTTTTACACTCTAAACCCACCATTTCTTGACTGGATGGCAACAGCTTTGCATGGTTTCACAAGTACACAAATTAATCATTACTGTATTAACTGCACAAATACTGAAGAGCAATGCACTATTAATTGCAGACCTTATCCTGTTATTCACCTTCATACAATAATTTTGAGATTATTTAATCTATTTACACATGAAAGCCTGATCCTTGTGATATGAAAAAGGGATAAAATATGACAACAGTCAGTATTGAAGGCAATTGCTGAGGAAAAGAAAGCCCAACAGAAGCAAAATTAAAAAAATAGGTCAAAGTGTGTGCTTTTGTTGGTTTTGCTTGTGTTAAGAAAATGTCCTTTATGAAATGTGAATACCTCAATTATGTGAGAAATCATGATTAAAGTGTCTATTGAGAAGAAATGGATGGCTTAATTGCTGCCTGGTTAAAAATCACAAAATATCTTTGACCTAGAAAAATAGCTACTCTAACTGCTTAAAGATACCTACTCTGTCCTGATATAATTAAAAATGACATGTAAGAATTGTTTTGAGATTTAGTTTTTACACACACAGATATGTACATATTTGTATATGCACACACACACACACACACACAGTTGCTGAGGCAGCAGCTCTGGGGCACAGTGGGCATGTCCCACGAGGGGCACAGAAGTGTTTCCTGAACCAGGGAACCTCAGGGGAATGGGAGAGCTGGAAAGGGCCCACAGCTCACACCACAGCAGCTGAGGGGACCTGAGCAGGGCCAGGGGCAAAGGTGGCCAAGCTCAGACATGTATAAAGAAACTCCTGTGTAACACCGTGAACAGTGAGAGTGAACAGGGCATGGTGCAGCAGTTTGCATGGGAGTTTGTATGGAATGCCATGCAGGAAGGGACTGTAACTCTGCCAGCCTGGCCAGAGAGCATTGGTATCTGCCACTGAGTGATTAGTACTCAACAGAAGAGATTTAAACTAGATTTGAAAGGGAAATGGATAAAACCAGGCACACTGGAGACATTCCTGGGGGCAGCACACCAGTGTTTGAGGGAGTGTGTTAGTGAGGTCCTTTGGTCTGCTGTCCCAGGGGAGAAGGGGAATGGAGAGCTTTGTGGCGGCAAAGACACAAAGCACAGAAATGCCTCAGAACAGTCACGCAGGAATTAGGGCTTCTTCCCCCAGACAGGTGGTGGGATCGATATCCCAACTGAAGTGCACCTGCACCAGTGCACTTGGCAAGGACAACACAGGAGGAGCTGGAAGCTGTTGTGCTGTGGTGAAACTGTAACATGGCTGTCAGCATGGAAACAGGGTGGAATGAGTCACACAGCTGGAGTGCTGCCGTGTTTGGCTGTAAACTCTTCAGAAGGGACAGGCAAGGAAGGAGAGGCAGTGGGGGAGCCCTGTATGTTAGAGACTGCTTCGAGTGTCTGAGCTGAATGATGGTGGCAGTAGAGTCAAATGTTTATAGGTAAGAATCAAGGGGGAGGCCAGCAGGCAGATATTCTGGTGGGAGTCTGTTACAGATCACCCAACCAGGATGAAGAAACAGACAAGATATTGGATAAGCAGCTGGGAAAAGTCTCACAATCACTGGCCCTTGTTCTCATGGGGGAATTCAGCTTACCTGTCTGTCCAGGATGTTCCTGGAGTGTGTGGAAGAGAACTTCCTGGCACAGCTGGTGAGGTAACCGGCTAGGGAAGGCACACACTGGACCTGCTGTTTGTCAGAGTCCCCTGGGAAACAGTCCTGAAGGGCAAAGGAGTCCAGGAAGGCTGGACATTCCTCAGGAATGAAACCCCAAAGGTGCAGGAGCAGAGACACAGTTTAGTGCTGGACTTGGCAATGTCCAACTTGATAGTCTTAAAGGTCTTTTCCATGCTGAGTGAGTCTTTGATACATTGTATTTCATAACATTTTTACAGACAGTTCATACATCATCAGATCTTTGTATTATTTCACCAGTTGTTTCCATAAACTGATTTATATTCAAGAACTTTTCCCATGTTTTCTTTATTCAAAGCATGAAGTGACTTTATACCTCTTTCTGAAAAGATGTTTTGAAGTTTTCCTTTATTTTTTTTTTATTTGAAAGTAAGTTATTTTGTATTTCAGCCATGTGATCATTAATGTATGACTTCTATATTCTTACTTATTCTTTTTGTGAGTTTAATACATGAACAAGTGCTAGGAGTCTGAAAGAATGCATGACTTTTAATACTTTAACACCTTTTCCTTGTGACTTTTGTATGCCACATGAACTTTTGAAAGTTATGATGTTTTCCAACTCGTCTGCGATGCCTGGATATATACAACCCACGTGAAAGATGCTCACGTAACATAATTTCAAGGTTTTTTTCAATTCTACTAAATTTTATTTTTTGTAGAACGTTTCTTCATTTTATTGGCAACTAGAAGCACAACTCCTCATACTTCACGCCCGCAGTTTTATTTTTTGCAATGAGCGCTCCATACCCTTCGCGTGCATTTCCCGGCCCCCTTTCCCGGCGATCCCGGCGTGGGTGCCCCGCGGCCGTGCGGGTGCAGTGCGGGCGGGCGGTCGCCAGGGGGCGGTCGGACATTCCCGCTCGGAGCCGTCTGGGCCGTGTTAACTGTCCAGTGCAGCCTGTCAAGGCAGGACACAAACGCTGCTCTGCCGTGCCCTGCCTGTTTTCGACATGCTCTAAGAATACCCGCTGTTAACAGTGGGTATTGGCTATTGCTTTCCCCCCCTCGTCAGTCCTAGATACGCTCCGAGCTATGTAGTGGTTTACAGAACAACCCTTGGCTCGTATTTCTTTCTTAAAGAATTGATAACTTGCAGAAGTTTAAGGGATCATCGATCAAAAGTTGGCACGAGAAAAGTTGGTTTTGCTTCCAGAAACATCTCAATGCGCAGTTTAAATTATCTTGCTTCCTGAAGCTCGAGGAAGAAATTAAAATGAGAAAGGGTAAGGATGCAAACTGGGGAACAATCGTTAAGTTGCACTGGCATTTGACTTGTTGCCAATTAACGGTTTTGTGAACTTGGAAGCAAATTGAGAGGAACAATCACTAAATATATAATTTGATTTACCAAAGTAGCCAATTAATTAAGACAGGCCCAAAATACCTGCTGGGCTTGTGGTTGAGATATTCCCCTCCACAGCAGAAGGCCTTCCAGGCTTGAATCTAGAAGAGAGTAGATTGAATTATTAACTCATTATGGGCAGTTCTATTAAATTTTTCTTTGCAGTTTAGAGGAAGGAGGAAGGTCACCCACTGAAAATATCTGGCGAAGAGACCCATGCTTGTAGATTGTTGAAGTTACTTTTGTCGGTGTTTAATGTTTCATCTAAGGAATTTTAACAAATATTATTCTTCACTGATTTAAATACTTTTATGATATGTAATAATTTGGCAGGGAGTGCAAGCTTTGATAATTTTCAGTTTACCTATAGTCAACTATCACAAATATTTTTAAAGAGGCAGCTCTAGTTCTGTGCTCAGGGTAGGGTATATGTCGAGTAACTGAATGAAGAGTTTTATCTTAAATACTGTTCAAATAAAATAGATTTTCAAAAATAGGCTATTTGGTTCTACAGTGCTACAAAATATGTGACAATAGAGTTGAAGTTTCAGGTATAAATAGACTTCACTTTTAAATTTTTATGTCGACTCTCTGCCTTTATCCAGACTGTGATGGCAAAGCTCTCTGACATGAAAAACTTATTGCAAGGTCATGACTGCAGTGAAGTGTTATTGTTGGTTAGATTAAAACAGAAAAGAAAAAAAAAAAAGGCAAAACATAACAACATACTAGCAGGAAAAAGAAAACAAGCCCAACAACAACCCCCTTAGAGCTGTTCTAACCTAATGTAGAACTAATTTAGATAAGTGTTACAAGTAATTTCTTTGGGCAGTAATGGCAGTTGACTTGAGCAGTTGTCCCCTCACTGTGTGTTTGTGCCCTGCTCTGCCTGATTCCTTGAGCTTCTTATTAGAGACATTTTTGAAGGTCAGTGGTGAAGCTGATTAGAGAAAACTCTTGTCTTTCCTCTGGGTTATTTTGTCTTTCAATCTGTATCTGTTCCCATATCCTGTGAAACAAGCGTTGTGTTGAATAATACTTGTGCCAACATTAATGCAAGGGGAAATAAAAGTGTTTAAGGGTAGGAGTGACTGCATAGGCTCTTATAAGCAATGCTACCATTAAATATCTCCGTCTCATAAAGGACTTCTCTGATGTTTACTTTATAGTGTGTACAGCAATTTGCATTGCTCTTAGAATGCATAATTAGATTTATTTAAGCCACAGAATAAAAAAGAAGTTTGATTTATTTAAGCCACAGAGAAGCTTCTCAAGCTTGCAATCATATTTTGAAAGTGCAAGGAAAATTTGTAGTTAGATTTCTATTTTCTTCTTCCCCCCCCCAGTTTATTAAGAGAATTTGTATGGGATGCTCTAGGAGAGAAAAAATTCCCCTCATACTAGAACATCTAGAAAGCTATTTCATTCTGGTATAAAGTAATAGGAATTTTTATCCCAAGTGCTAAATATTACTCAATTTTAAGTACCTTAAAAAAAAGCCTAAAATTAGAAATCCTGGTGTGATAAATTCTGCATTTTTTAAACATAAATACACGTGTCATTTTATTGTCAAGTTCCTTATATTCCCACAGCTGAGATGGTCAAAAATGTGGTGAACGTGTCGTTTAATCTAAACAGTGTTTTGGCATGGCTTGTCTTTTTATTTTAGTCCTTTGCTGCACTTCGCTGTGGGTCTGACTGTGAATTTTTCAGTGCTGCTTTGACGTTTATGCACATGTATTTGTAAGAAGGTTGTTTGTTATTTTGCAGGCCCACCTTCAACCCTCCCTCTAAGCACTCAAACCTCTAGTGGCAGCTCCACTCTTTCCAAGAAGAGACCACCTCCCCCACCCCCAGGACACAAAAGAACCCTCTCTGACCCACCAAGCCCACTACCTCATGGACCCCAGAATAAGGGCCCAATTCCTTGGGGTGAGTTTTGAAATGCAAAACAAAAGGGCAGGGGAAAACCTTTATGATGGATGATATATGATCTTTGGTTTCTCTTTACTTGGTGCTTGCTTTCCAATGATTTCAGCTTGATGTAACGTCAGCTCAGATAAATCAAGAGTTCTATCCTCTGTCACTCTGGCTCCCAGGCTGCTGCAGCCAAGTCTCACTTGAGAAAGCTGAAAATATTCCACGCTCCCCTGGGGCCCAATCCAACCTCCTCCACTGCTTCCCTCTCTCTGCCTTAGCTGCCCAACCTGCCCTCACCCTGGCCCCCTCAGCTCCTGCTCTGCTCTGCCTCTGCCTCCTCACCCCTGATGCTGCTCTGACCAGCTCGTTAATCCAGGTCGATGTAGATTTGGGGCAGATGGACCTCGATGAGTCCATGCAGGTCTCACGACTGCCAGAGGGCTCTGTGCCACATCCTTCCCATGAAGTGTTCACACCTCGCTGGTGGGAATGTGTTGTCTTAATATGTATTTGGCTTTTGTGATGTTGTCTGTACATACACAGAGACTGATAGGCTTGCAGCCTTCTATCTGCAGAAGTTACACAGAAACAGCACTTTTAAATTTATTTTTCTTTTATAGCAGGATACCTTTCTGACAGATGCTTTTTAGACACTATTTTCCAGACTACTCAGATTCTTCCTCTTTTCAATAAACATTACTCTATGCAGTCAGCTTCTTTCTGTAGCCATAAATCTCAGGCCCATGTAATTTTCTATAATTTTAGTTTTGGTGGCAGGATTTTCATGAATCTGTAGATTTTCAAGCTGGAATCCAGTGCTTACATAAGGGCGTCATCCATACACTACTTATAACTTAGGAGTATCCTCTCTCTGTTCTAGTGTAAACACACAATTACTAGCCTAAAAAAAAAAAAAATCTAAGCTAAAGGCACCATTTTTCCAGAAAATTGAGGTAAATGTGGTCAATCATGGAGTACTCATGTATGATTGAATCTAGGATTCAGTATGAAGAAAAGTACAGAGTCCAATGAAAAGACTTTGTTTCTAAAGGAATACAAATAATGTCAGTCTTTTCAGTTCTCTACTTCTTAGAGTCTGGGATATGGAAAAAAGATGTTTCCTGTGTTCTGAAGTCTAATAGTCTTATACTGTTTCAGGGTAGTAAAGACATTTTGAAGGGCTTGGACTCAAAAAAAATCCCAAATATTTAAGTCCAAACAGCAACTTAAGTACCATGTGCTACAATACTATGTAATGTAACACTATTAGAATGAAGGTATGGTAGGATAAGATGCTAAGCTAGTGCCAACTTTTCTTTAAAACGTTTAGACAACAGATAAAGGAAAAGGAAAATATGGGAAAGGTGCAGGTGTGCAGTTGAAGAGGAAGAAGCCTGTAGAAGTAGAATACCTTGTCAGAGCAGGGCTGGAGAAGAATATTTCTTTTTCTGTCTCTTTGCTGCTCTTCAGTGCAGGCTAAACTTCAGTGTATGGAAGCGAGACCTCTTCTCCCCATGTTTCTTATCTGAGATCCGCACAAAAGCTTGTTTGACAGTCATTTTGGATTTTTACTTTTATGTTTATAAAAGAGGGAGTTTCTTGTATCTGCCTTCATGTTTTTTGCTTAAGACTATTGTCAGATGTTCACTGCTTTTCCTTTCAGAAGCTTTTTTCTGTGTTGTTATATTTTTTGCTATGTCGAATTTCAGCATTTTGTTTTCTAATCTGTGCATTAATTGAAGTTTCAAGCAGAGCAATCCTTAGCTTATGTCTAAGCAAATTGAGTTACTATTCAAAGATGTTCTAAAAATGTCATTTAGGTTATTTTGGATTTCCATAGCAACCATGAGGTATTTTTCCTCGCTTTATCTATAGGATCTACATGTGAAGGGTTTGCTGTTTGTTTTACCTTTGTTGGTTTTTTCCACCACTTTTAAATAAAAACATATTTTTAGCAAGGCTCACCATGAGCCTTTTCTGCTGTTTGGTTTAGGCTTCAATGCACTAAGAATGGTATTTAGGCAAATGTGTCATTCTTTTGTATGAGAAGCATTTTGTGTTCTTGGCTCATTAAATGTCACTTTACATCTATTTCAGTGACAAAACTTACTAATGGTTGTTGAAGTTGGTTCTAAGATTGTTAAAACAGACTGTAATAGGAGAGGCAAGGGGGAATGGCAAAGACACTAAACCATGGGAGTTAATATCATCATAACTTGCAATGGTGATGGCTAATGGAAGAGGAGCCTTCTGCTGAAGGAGTCCAGGCACTTGGGTTTGGAATTTGCTGCCTTTTGACAGAATTCAGTATACCCAGGATCTTTTCCTTACCAGTGGTCAGTGTGCAGGTAATGGGAATAACATAACACAGTCATTAAATGTATAAAGGCTGTTCTTTACATAGGATAAAATACCGATCCTTAGAAATGTAATGTTTTGTGAATAAAATCAAATTCGTGGTGTTTTTAAAAAGACATGCCTCATAGCACAAAATGTAAGCATCTGTGGTAAATTTGTCTGATACTGGCCTGCAGTATCTTCTTCTATTCAGGGAAAATTGAAACACTATTTCAAAACAAATGCCCTACAGCAATGTCATTCAATCTTCCCTTGCCAGAAGATGTGAGCTACCAGTGACTTGTTTTAAAATGTGTTATATGAAAGGTCATGTTGTATTATTATGGTCCCTGCTGCTTTTTCAGCTACAAAGTTATTAATGAAGAATGAAGTTTTACATGATCTTTTAGACATGTTGTGTAGAGGAGACCTGGAGGAATATGTGTTTCGCTTTAAGTTGCACCTTCTCTTGATTATAGTTCAGTTATCCTAATTATTTAGGGTTTTTTAATTGTCCCTTTTTTTCACCTCAGGTAATGATTTGGGCCCACCTTCAACTAAGGCTACAAACAAGTTTGAGGGAATGTCTCAGCAATCAAGGTAAAATCTCCACGTATGAAGGCAAACATGAAAATTTAAATAAACATAACTAATTTGTAAATTGGGGGGGGGGGTGCAAAAAAAAAAGCCTTTCAGAGGCCATAAAATCCTAGCTATGTTTCTTCATTAGTTTTCTGCATGCTTTAGTAGCATACAAACACTGTGGCTTCATTGAGCCTCCTACGCTTTGTTCCTTGCTGTCCATACACAATCCATCCTTTGAGCGGGATGGACAGAACGACTTGTACCCGAATCTCTCTGCCGCTCCTACAGCACTGCTCTCTGAGCCGGGGAATGCTGCCTCAGACAGCACAAAAGTTTTATTTTCATGTCTCCTGGCATTTCATTCTATCTGTTTCACTGTGAGGTCTTATGCCCATGGCTGCAGCAGTGTCACTGTGGGTACAGGCTGGCATCATGTGTAAGAGAGAGAACTCATCTCAGTCTTCCAGCGTAACTGTTTTCCAGTCTGTCAAGCTTATGTGCTGCCACACAGTCTGCAATAACACAAACTGCTTTTAGCTCGTAGTTCATCAGGTCTGTCCATTACAAGTGTCTTTTTCAATAGCTGGAGAAGTAAGGACAGCCATACATTCCTGTCACTTAGTGTTTGCTGTTCCTCTGTCTGCGCTGTGGTTCCCAAGTCCTGCGGTTCAGAGCGTGGTGATTCTAACAAACACCTGCCTCAGGCACAGTCCACAAGCGTGTGGGATCAGGCTGTGACTGGAGAGGGATGTGTAACATCCAACAGATCACAGCAGGAGATGTGCAGGTAGAATTCTGGACACCCCCCAGGGTGTGATCCGCCTTGCCAGGACAGGCAGGGGAGCTGTTATTGGCAGCACAGCTGACTTGCCATGTTTGCTGAATCCATCCAGGTGGCACTGGGCATTCAGGGAAAAAGTGGTGATGCTCCACAGCACAAAGAGCTGGGCCTGTGCTCAACACTTGTCAGACAAGGGTAAAAGTGTGGTTCTTGTACTCCATGGCATTAGATAAAGGCCAAGGTAGGAGCTGGACTTTGATGATCTTTGTGGGTCCCTTCCAACCCAGGATATTCTGTGATTCTATGGTATCTTGAATCAAGGTTGAGCTTGGCTGTTCTTTCAGGTTCATGTCATGATATATTTTTACCATTTAAAAAACAGGTAGGAAATTACAAGTGTTTCATCATGATCATTTCGAAATGTTGGGTGCAGAGACAAGTAATACCAGAATCAAGGCTGGTGATGCAGAAGACTCTGTCCTGTTGAACATACTCCGACAACTTTCTCACATGTTTTTCCTTTCTCTTGTTTTTATTTTTTATTTTTTTTAGTCATTATTTTAAGCTAATACTGATTTTTATTCATTGTTTGATTTTTATGCCTTAAATCAACTTACTTTCTTTTCTTCCACAGTTCTTTTCTATAAAAGTGACCTAGGTGTTGTTTTAAAGGAAAAAATTTCGTGAAATTTCTTGAAACTTGTGCTCACATACCATGTTTGCAAATTTGAGCCAGCCTGATGTTGATTCTGGAAAAAAAAAAAAAAAAAAAAGGCTACAACAAAAAGCATTGATGGAAAACTTTGGCAATATGCAACTACCTTAAATTTTTATGCTATTCATTTAATTAACTAATTAATTAAATTACTTGCAACTGTTCTGCTTGTCTTGTTGCTTACCCCTCCAAGTAGCTAACACAGGTGTAACACGGGTTGACAGAGTAAAACGTTGTTTTCCCACAGTCATCAGTATTTCCTTGGAGTATCAGAGACTTTGTTTCCTACTGCAGCAGCAGTGTGTGTGTCATACACTATCGTACATGTGCAGTGGGCTACAAGGCATAGGCTCAGTCCTGGCAAACTTCAAACCACTGACACAAAGGACAGGTTATATTTTAAAGCTTCAGTGTAACTGTTTTAAAGTTCAGGATCTGCCCATGGTCTTTCAGCTTCACCTGTTTTCAGAGTACATTTTGCACATACCATAGTTTGTAGAATATACCTGCTCTATAGCATTGAAGCTGTGTGGGGTTTGTATGCCTTTTTCTCAGAAAAAAAACACAAAACAGTTAATTCTTAACAGTGCTTTGAGTTTCGGGATTGATGCACAGACAAGATGATTATATGAAAGAAACAAAATAAATGTGGATTTTGGTTGTTTGGTTTGGGTTTTTTTAATTATCGATGTGTAGAGGGGAAAAGTGAGAAATAAGTATATTTTACAACAGTTGTAAGCACTAATAATTCACATCTGTTGATTTAGCACTGGGACTGCAAAGACTGCACTTGGCCCTAGAGTTCTTCCCAAACTACCTCAGAAAGGTAAGAGTTCTCTCTGTGGCTATTCTTATACTGATTATCTTTTAAATGTGGGTGAGAGTAGATATTTTTTTTTAAATATATAGTCTTTTCAGCAAAAGTTTTATTTCTAAAATGCTACAAACCATGAAAGCTTTAGAAAACTGAAAGGATTTCAGAAGGTCAGGAAGGTTTTTATTAAACTGAAAAAAATAGTTAGACCTGTGGAGGAAAGAAAAAAAATCATGAACTAATTGAAGCTGGAAGAGACCTCAGGAGGTCTTGTGATCCAGTCCACCACACAGAGCAGGGCCAAGTTTTTGCCATAAGGGCTGGTTGCTCAAGGCCTTTCCAGTCACATTTTGATATTTCCATGGATAACCTCTCTGGGCTTCCATTTCTATCTTTTACTGCTCTTGTTGGTAAAGTCTTTTTTCTTCCTAATATCTCCAAGTTCGATTTCTTGATACCCTTGGAGCAACCTGTATCCATGCCATGTTCTGGCCATCAGGGTTGTTGTCCCAGTAACTACTTTGGAAAGAATCAGGCACTGCTACATGCTCACTTATATATCAGTGACAAGCTTGCTGAGACCATTGTCCCAGGGAATACCTTCTGGCCCTTTCTTTTGGAAGTGTTCTTTCCAAGCCTCTCTTTAAACTCATACAGCAGGTTTATTTAGGGTTTTTTTGTGAGTTGTTGAAGCAGTTGACTACAAAGTTGAAAGACCTACTATGTAGATCTGTCTGATACAGAATCCATCAAATACATGTTACATCTGTATGCGTGAATAATCAGCATAGAGTCTGAAGATCAGGAAATGCTGCTTGTCCAGACTTCTGAAGATAGCTGACTGAAACTGAGAGTGCGAATCATTTTAGCAGAAAATGCAAATGTGAAATTTCAACTTAAATTACAATTATTATGACACGGTATCATCTTTTGAGGGAGACACCAATGACATGCTAGGGTGGCATTGCAAAGGAAGTCAACACTTCCTTGATTGAAATGATATAGGTGAGAATTTAAGATGGGCCAACTCAAAGCACTTTGATAAGGGCTACTATCAGGGTTTTTCATGTAATTTACTTATGTCTCAAACCTGAGTGGATGATCAGTGCATGTACATTCGCTACAAGATAAGTCTAGGAGACAGAGACCTATACAGGTATCAACACAGACATTTTTTAAAATGAGGCACCTGATAGTAACTATACAATTTCTTTCTTGGAAACATTGCAAAATTTTCTTCTTTTTTTTCCCTTTTCTTTTCTTTTTTTTTTCTTTTTTTGTTTAAGTAACGATTAATGTAGCACAAAAGTATTGTTGCAGTGGGTGATATCCTAAGAGAGTGTTGTTGCTTTCATAGTCAAATGTCAGGCCACCTTTTTGGCTGGTAGAATATGATAACAAAGCAACGCTGAATACAATAGGAAATCGTTCCTTCTGGTCAAAATGTATTGTTTTCATCGTGGGTTGTAAATTTTTCTCTCCTGAGAAGAAAAGAATTCATCTGTTTTAACATTAGGTACTAATTCTGAGACTCAGGTGCTTTTTAGTATGGAATTCAACTGCATCCCTGAATAACTGTCCTTAAAAGAAAGTTTTGTTACAGCCACATGTGTGGGTCCATATGTTGTTTTACAAAATACATCTTTTATTATCTTTAGTAATTTTTGGTTTAGGTCCAAAAAATGATCACTTTATTTCATTTTAAGTAGATAATCTAAAAAATGACACCTAATAGTTGTTGGAATAAGTACTGCTGACCTCCAGGAGGAGCAATTAAGTGAGACCTCAGTGAATGAGGGTTACATAAGGTTGTATTATCTTGCTTTTGTCATAAACTAGGAGGATTTATGGGCAGTTATGGGGCTCAGTGACCATGTGGTCATTTATACAGTTGCACTTTTGATATATTCCTGACTTCTTTAATATTAAAATGAGATGGTGAAAAACATTGTTTTGGTCTTTTTTTTTTTTAGTGGCACTAAGAAAAATAGAAACCAGTCATCATCTTTCAATAGATAAATCACATCAGCACATGGAAATGTTTCAGAAGCCCTCACTGTCCATCGATATACCACAGAAACCACAGCCTGGAGACTTGCCCCCAAAGCCTCTGCCTCTGGAATTAACTCAGAAACCTCAAATAGGAGATTTACCCCCAAAGCCTGGAGAACTGCCCCCAAAGCCTCAGCTAGGAGACCTGCCACCAAAACCACAGCTTGGAGACTTACCTCCAAAGCCACAGATGAAGGACCTTCCTCCAAAACCTCAGCTAGGAGAGCTGTTGGCTAAAACTCAAGGTGGAGAAGCAGCACCGAAGCCTCAGCCCTCAGAGGTGAATCAAAAATCTCACTCCATAGATCTCTCTCCAAACGTACAATCCAGGGACACCGTCCAAAGGCAAGCATCTGAAGAGTCTAATGACATCACACATGCCCTGCCAGAAACCCCCGTGCCACTTCCCAGGAAAATAAATATGGTAGGTATTACTGCAGCTAGCTGGAAGTATCCTTGGAAGGCTTTGAAGTTAATGTAAGGAATTTCTGTGCGCCCTTGGGATATTCACACAAAGCAACAACATAACATTATGGGTTGGGATAAGGAATGAGGGGTTCTTTTTGAGCCCCCAAGCAACTTCAGCAAATGCTGAGGGTTTACAAGGCCTCCTGCATGCTGAAACAAATACCTGTAGCATAAAACAATAACGTTGGGAGCATTGCAATGTATTTAGATTTATTGGGGACTTTGGGCATTTTTTTCTGTGCCAGCCATAATTCTGAATGAATTGGTGGCTTTCTCTGCTGTCTTTGCTCATGGCTCTGTATGCCTTAGATTGCTAGAATATCTATATGTTTGATTTTTGTAAGCTTTAAGAAGGGATGTTAGCACCTATTGTCAGTAGATGCAAAATTTAAAGTCAATTGTGACAAAGTAGTAAATGTTCCTGTCGTGAGTATTTAATGTTGACGTACTTAAGTGGGTAACAAAAGTTCAGATATATTGCTGAAGTGGCAAAATTGACACTGCTGGATGCTGTGCAGTAGCAGAGCTGGTTCTTTAACTCGATTCAAACCCCTAGTTCATCTTGTTGTTAATCTTGCTAACCAGCTCAATTTCCAACAGAGGATCCTTCATGCATATGTGCGTGGAAATAACTTTATGAAACTCCAGAACTCTCTTAAAATTTTCATCATCAAAAAGGGGATAGTTTTGTTTGTCAGGTTTGCTATGCAAAGCACTTGTGTAAAAGGAAATAAAACTTCCGTTCTTGCAGTGAAAGCAGAGGGTGAGTTTCTGTCTTGTGCTTGTCTGAGGAAGAACACACTGGAGCCATCACTCTGCTTGGCTTCTGGCATGGACTTGCCTGTAAGCTCCTATCTCATCTGAGGCTGACAGGGTTGTTGCTTGGGCTTCCTGAGTGTGCTGGAGATTAAATATTACTGGGATCTGATCAAAAGGTGTCTGCAAGTACAGTTTGTTTACTTACATACTTTTAAATATAAACAGGCAAATAATGCTGGACATCCCCAGCTATTTGTCACTTTATTAAAGAAGAAAAAAAGGCAAATAGTAGATTGTTTGTTTTGATTTGGTGGGGGTTTTTTGTTTTGTTTTGTTTTGTTTAAACTCTTTCCCTACCTCATACAGAAAAGCTCTGAGGAAAGATTCAGTGTTCTCCAAACTCAGCCATTTTCACATGTGCAGTAAATTAAATAGTTCCACTGTTGTGCAGTGATCAAAAACTCCTTCACAGGCTTTTTTCACATCATTGCATGCACACTTGTATCTCTTCTTGTTCAGTGCAGTCTTTTCTGCTTAAGTGTTAATGTGCAAGAATTCCTCCTAAAAGTATGTTCCTCATTTTCATCCTCTGGCTGTATCCTCTCTGCATAAGGATACAAAATGCTCCATCCCAGCATAGCAGTGAGACCTGCAACAGCAGCCACCAGTATTTATGGGTACTTCACTCTTGGGTTTGCCTATTTAGCCACTAAATAGAGACATTTAAGTTTTTTTATTGAAAGTTTTAGAAAATTAATCATTCAGAAATATAATTTTGAAATTCCAATGCTGATATTATATAAGGATTTGAAAGGATATTTTTAGAGAAATGAAACTTGCTCTGAGTGCTTCTGAAATCACACTGAGCACTTGAGTGTTCTTTTGTGTGTGTGTGTGTGGTGGTTTCTGTTAAGGAGACAAAATACTTATTTTTTAAAGAAAAAGAAGTGTTGAATGTAAATAAGAACATGGAGGGATTACTAATGATCACAGCAACTTGTTTTATTCAGTCTTAAGCATAAAATCTCTTCTGAATAAATACTAGTGTTGGATACAGGGAGTTGGTGGGGGGTAGTGGTATTTGTTTTATAGTCACAGATTACATTTCCTGGAATTGCTTGCATTTCTTTACACACCAGTGCCCCAAACTGTGTTCTGGAACATATGTGCTCTCTTCAGATCCATCCTTTTTTAAACCTTCCCACGATTAAATACAACTTGGGCTTGAACTCTTGTTGCTGCTCTCCATGAAAGGAACAGAATGTTAAAATCTCATCTGTGGCACTAATCTGATGGAACCAGGAGCAATTCCCATCGTTTTTCTTACAAGCTGAGTTGCATACAGCTCTCTAAGTTTACAGGAGTGTAAATTTCTTTATTCTCTTTTTATTGAATGAGTAATTTTTACCTGGCAGAAGTAGTTGCTTCCCTTTATCACCAGAGGATTGATTGGAAATGCTCCTAGTTTGTAAAGGTTCTTTGCAGTTGAAAGCTGATGGCTCCAAATACCCATTCCTATTGAATTCCAGTCCCTACTGATAGTTGAGATTTTTGTTCAAATTATATGAATATCTTTTTTAAAAAGAGAGGAAGCATTCTTTGAAGTGACTTCTTGTTGCAGCAAACCTTTGCTGTAAAAAAATCCTTGATCTCATATGAGCTTCAATTCAGGTATTTCTGTCATTTGTATGGGGTTTTTTTAGTCTCATGTTCTGTTAACTGTTTCTTCCTTAGATCCCCCTATAATTGTTGTTTTTTCTGTACCTTGAGTTTAGTGTGAGTGCTTTTTGTTGTGTGTCTGTTCTGCTGTTGAGCTACAAGGATATTTTTTTTTTTTTTGCCAAAACATGGAGGAATTTCAAGTGGGTAGGTAACAGCAAGGAGAAGACTCCCTAGGAAATTTCCTCTGTGAAGTTACTTCTGGCTCAAATTCCTCAAAACCTGCTGACTTTTTCCTTCATAGCCCTTCTGCTTCTCATCTCCTTCTGCTCTTGTTGGGTATTTGCTCTCTTGTTGTCTGACTGCTTCTGTTCAAAGAAGGAACTGTAGGTTTTGAAGAAGTGTGGGTATGAAAATACAGGAATATAAAGTAACAGGAGTGTTTTGCTGTGAATATTGTTTACTTACTCTACTTAGAAATAATTTAAGTCTTTTTTCCTGCCGTGAGAACCATATGTTTGGGGAGGAGTCCATGGCTGAGGCTTTCTCATATGAATTAGCAGTATGCAGCAAAGGATGACCTAGAAAATACTTGGACTCAGAATGGTAGAGCTGTGAGAATATCGAGTGTGAATTGTCAGCAAAAAATAGTACTGCCATCTGAAATTAAGGTACTTTTAGTAAGAAAATGCTACCATTTGGATGGAAAAATCACTCAAAAAATAATTTCCAGTCCTGTAAGCAGATCTGAAATCAAAGAATACTGTATTTTTGCACTAGATCCAAAACCAAAACTGTAAGAAATACTGGGATTTCAATGCAGATTTTTCCTCAGCCCTTACCTCCCTTGGAACATTCAGAGTAGAATGGATTTCATTTTCTGTTCATGGTATTTTTTTGATGAAGTGTGTATTAAAGGACAAAGAGGGAGTTAGTAGACTGGAATATTATTTAAACATTCTTCACTGGAGGAAGCAGAGGTTACTTAAGCCCTCCTAAGTCCTACATGTTAAGTACAACACATTAAATTCTGTAGGGAGTTTTGAACCTTAAGAAAAAGAAAACATACACCTGTGTAGGTAACTTTTCATTTTATTTTTTTAATATCCTTGTTGAAGAAGAGTTTTTGTATTTTTATGTTCCCAAATGCAGGGAAAGCAATCAATAGTCTTCACCTTTTTGTAAAATAAAACAAATTCATATTATATTTTTTTTTCTTCTCTTCCTCATGTCTGTCATCTAAAACTTTGTTCTATTTTTAGGGGAAAAACAAAGTTAGGCGAGTGAAGACCATTTATGATTGTCAGGCAGATAACGATGATGAACTCACATTTGTTGAAGGAGAAGTAATTATTGTAACTGGTGAAGAGGACCAAGAGTGGTGGGTATGTATCTTTCCCTTTTACAGTTCCATGTAACTTCTTTATGACTTTTATAGGAAAGCCTTTTTTTTCTAAATATGAAGGGTTTGTTGCTGTTTTGGTTTGGGGTTTTGTTTTATTTGGTTTTTCCTGAGCTGACATCCAACCCTTACCTTAAACTCATATTAGCAAAGACCCTGTTTCTCTGGCAGGGAGAGTCTGCTAGAACCATCCCCACTGGGTTTGGCTTTGTTGCTGGCTCATAGCAGCACATATTTTCACATGTCCCTCCCTGTAATGCACACTGGCTTTTCATTAAATGTAGAAGTGGTGATTTTCAATCCATCTAAAATGCTTTCACCCTTCATGAAAAATGAGGCATGTAATTAGGGTTCACCTGAAATGTTAAGTTATACCTACAGGAGTTGCTGGAATTCTGAAAAATAATGTGTAATTGGTGCTATAAGCTGATAATTTTCCTCCTTAAATGAAAGGCAGATAACATTTTCTTTGCCTTCTCCCTTTCCATGCCACTGGTTTATACCATACTCCCCCTGTTCTGGACTGCATGTTGTTGGAGTGCCAACAGGAGATTTTTCTCAACCCCACATAAGGCTCCAGCCCTCCCTTGACACTCCACCTCATGTCCCTAAAGCCCTGCTGCATTGCACTTCCCTGCAGTAGAATTGTTACTGGGGAAAATGAGACAGATTTCATCTGATTAAAACAAAATCTACTTGCAGTGCTGCCTGTGATTTCCTAATATAAGTGCAGCGCAACCTTTGGTGTTTTGTTTCCAGCTACACATTTTCCTCTCACTCATCATTTAAGGAAGATTTTCAGCTGAAAAGCTGGTATCAAAAGCTGCTGTTATCCATATCATCCAGTCTCTGATTACCACTGCAGTAGTTGCTGAATCTGTTTGGTGAAGTGGCTTTTTAAGACCCTTGGGCACACGCCTATAAGTTCCATGAGACGCTCCAGTCTGAGTGTTTCTGAGAAGGGAAACGAGGCCTGTTGACTCATATGCTTCAAAAATTTGGCTCTCCAAGAGGAAATGGCCAGCCCTGCATGTTTCCCCTTCCCATTTTGTTGAACTTGTGGAAGAGGAAGGAGGTACACCATTATTCTGAAAGCAGTGAGCAGCACTGTAGCAGGGTGAGAAGAGTGTGGTCAGTCAGAACTGCTGCTCCAGTGCTATCAGTTTGAAAGTCATTTATGATTATGCACTGTAAATGTGGAAAGTTCTTATAAAAGATGTAGTTATTTTTTTTATTTCTTTAAATAAGTTTCTTAGCTATTTCTTTATAAATTATCCTTTTGCAAAACATGTAAGGAGTTGTACATGAAGGGTACTTAGTCAGACAATACTGTGATTTATTATGAAAATTAGTATGCACCTAAATCATTAGGTATCATGCTAATTCAGTAAGAAAATAGCTGAGATTTTATCACCTTAAGTAAGGGAAACATGCAGATTATCATAACTAACTTCACAACTGTAGCAGACATTTCCCATAAGTAAGATGTCCAGGATTTATTCAGTTAACTAAGATAAATGGTTTTCAGAGATGTTACTGAAACTCAGCCTATCAGACAAAAGAAAATCATGCTTCTGTTTTGGTGACATTCTTCAAGTTCCAGTGATGTGTGTAAGTTTCCCCCCCAAAAATATGGAGTTTTGTTCTCTTTAGATTTAATTGACTTAATTTGTCTTATTTACAGTATATTTGTGCAGTTTCATTTTGTTCCTTTACAAGAATTCAAATGTTAACAAAGGTCTGCTTCAAACTATCCAGGAGCTTGCAAAGTAAACGCAAAAATGAAGTAAATGCAGTCTATGAAGTCTACGTGTCCACATGCACATCTACATTTGTACATTCTTCTCCTGTGTTGCAGATTGGCCACATCGAAGGACAGCCAGAGAGGAAGGGGGTCTTTCCAGTGTCCTTTGTGCACATTCTGTCAGACTAGTAAAAACAAACAAATCCTAAACTTGAGCATTGCACATTCTTCATGCAAGACGGGCTTTTTAGCAAAAGCGAACGCTGCTGCCTCCCTGTAATCCCGTGCACAGTTGTATATATAGCTGCTGTTACAAATTAAGAATTCATTTAAGTTTCACCTCATGAGGTTGAATTATATGTATTGTAAATATACTGTGTTATTCTGCCTTTGCCAGTATTATGGTAGCCTTGGAACCTGGCACGCCTTATTGGGTTTGTTGAAGCCATCCTCGGCATCCAGCACTTACATCCCTGTCCGTGCTGTCCCACACGTATGGACTGCCAGCTTTCCAACATAGGTGGTCTCCGTCAACCTTGTAACTGTACAGAAATGACTGTTCCTAATAACTTGGTATTCTCAACATACAATTTAGCAGAAAAGTTAGGATGAGTGAATGGTTTTGGACAATTTAAAAATCAGTCTGCAGTTCATAAGTGTATGCAGTTTACAGCTATGAAACCCACTTCGGTATTTATTTAATATAGTGCTCAGTTAAGTGTAATTATGAAGACAAATATTCACTGACTTTACAGATAACAGTAATGTTTTACGGTGTGCATACAGCATTTCATGTTTATATTATGTGGACCTATGCCAAACTGTGATTGCAGTTCCCCTGTGATATTACCTCACTATAAAAGGCTACAAATTTGTTTCATCCGAAAACTTATTTTAATGAAAATTAGTCATATTGTTCTTTAGTAGATATATGTGAAATTTGCTGGGTTTTTTCACTGAATTCTTAGTAACCAAGGACTTCTAGCAAATGTTAACTGTTGACATTGTGCATGCATTTAGACGCTTACTTGAAACCTGCCTTTGTACAAAAGTAGTACTATAGTCATATAGCTACATTTGAGGAAAAGAACATTTTAACTTAATTGCTATTCAGATTAATGTGAGCTTGCAACCGTATTTGTTTATAGCTAAATTGGCTCTTTGAAAAATGATTTTGTGGGGTTTTTTTCCTCTGTCTTCAACCTTGCTAAAAGTTAGTTACCTAAAATAAATTTTTTAAGTGGTGATATAAGTATAAATTTAAATTATTTTTAATGCTCTCAAAAGCAGAAGCTAAGATGACCTTTCGTGCATTTGATCAGGCTGTTAATGACAGAGCTCAGATCACAAGTATCAGGCTGGTTTTCATAGAGTTCACTAAGCTGTGACAGTAATAGTTGTAACTCAAAGCACCAAGTAACAGACATACTGCTATAAAGCTAATTTCTCATGAAATCTTTGGAAGGCTGCATTTGACCTGAGGTTTCTTGAAAGTTGGTATAAAGTTGCATTGCCAGAAAACACTTCAACATATTACTGGAAACTTTAATTTCCTGTGTCACTTCCAACTTCATTTTTCATCTTTTGAAACATCATGTGGTTGTGTTTTTCCCATGGTTTGTCTGTAGCAGGTTCCATGACTTTCGTATGTAGTTTTGTATTACTTGCTTTAAATGTTATTTTGGCTTCAGTACCTCGTGCTGCTGTTTCAAAGCAGATTGTCTTGGCTGCATGGAAAGATTTTCATTTCATAAAAGCACATCTCAGACTTTCTGAGAGCTTTAATTTCTAATACAGTTTTACAAGACTGTAGTCAGTGAATATTTAATTCTTTTTGTGGTTAATTTAGAAACAAATATCAGTCTAAATCCCACATGGAAAAAAAAATGCAAATCATTTATCAACTGTTAATGGTTTTATCATTTATTAAAAAAAATTATTTCCAAAAAAATAAAATATGCAATGAGTGAGTGAGCCTGCTGGCATCTAATCTTCAGTATTACCAGCTCCAGTATTTCAGACTTTATTCTGTTTTTTATGGAAAGAAAGTCAGGTTTAGCATTTATTTAGCATTCCATTTTATCCATTACTACAATGTTTTAAGTTGCATTAAAGAACAAAACCTATTCACTTTTGTGGTCAATTGTATTTTTAAGTGATCTTGAAATAAACTGATAAATGCAAATCATATAAAGAAAAGCTAGGCATGTAAAATTATGTAGAGTCAAATGTCTATTCTTTTCTACGCTCTTTAAAATAGTATACATATGCATTTTATAAAATTAAATGAGTTCCATCAGGAACAATAGTTCTGTTTATTCTGGCTTATTGTGGGTCATAAGAAATCTGAAAATGTATGATATTGATTGAGTTTAAGTACAGTATTATATTTGAACTCAATGAGCCACTGTCTGCAATTTTGTATATGACATAGTATTTGGAAAGTCTAAATCTTTATGGAAAATTAGCTGATAAAGGGTTGGGGGGAGGGGCAGGGGAAGGTGCCCCCAGAGGGGGAAGTTTGCTCTGCAGATGATGTCTTATTTACTGTTGAACAACAGTTGCTATTTATTTTTTTATTACATAGTACATCAACATGTACAGAAATCAGATCTGCTCATGCCACTAGTTAAAATCTTGACTTCTCATTGAATGTTAAGGTAAAACATCAGTACACATGTCTATTCACATGTATTTAATGTGACAGTTTTTGAGTACTGTATGTGTTAATTTCTACTTTTTTAATATTTAAAATTGCTTTTAAATAAATGTATTCAGTTGATCCCAGATATCTGAACAACGCCCTTTTTGTCAACTGGAATATCTTCTAGGGAGAAAGTCTGGATTCCAAACAGGTAGAACTAAGACACTTGAAATGTTTTTCTCTTGAATATAAAGCTCTCCTTATATAATGCCATTAAATGTGTATCTCTTTAAGAGCTGTTAAATATGGATGCAATTGCCTTTATCTGGAAAACTTTACTTACTAAAGTTAGCACCAAACCACTCGTTTTGTCCATGAGTTTCGATTGCTTTCTCTCTGGCTTAGCAGGCTCTGCAGGAAGCCAGTGAACTCTGTCTTGTTTTCCACAGCTGGCCCGTGGGGTTGAAAGGAACTGCTCAGCGTGGCCCACTCTGCCTGACAGCAGCTCTCACACCAACTAGAGCAGTACTAACCTTTCCTGGATGGAGTGACCTTGTTGCTTAGAATTTCGGTTCCAACCCAGCTTGGATAGGTTATTTTTTTCTCCCATCCCTGACTCAGTTCTTGCATGTTTCCCACTTAAGACCCATCCTTGTCAAAGCTGCTCTATAAAGAACAAGTCACTTGAAATTGCTAGAAAGCAACAAGAACATCCTTTAGCCAGAGGAAAAGCTGGAGTGTGGAGCTATCAGATCTGGTTTGTATCAAGAACAGTAACTGCCACAGCGCAGGGCTCAGGAGACCGCCGTGGAAAGAGCTTCTGCAGCACTGAACTGTAGTGCTGGAGTGATGACCCACCATCACAGAATATTCTGCTTGGTTAGTTTGGGGCCTTCAATTTTACATAAGCTAAACGTGGGGAGGAGGATGAAATATGGATGTGGGACAGGGGAAGAACTCTGGATAAATATTCTGCTCTTGCTCAGTTTCTACCACATCACAATACTTCAGATAACAGCATTCAGAGAGCCATTGATTCCAACACTCTCAGTTCTCTGTCCTACTTGTATTACATGTTCTTCAGTGACATGTATTGATTTCCTTTCCTAAGTCAGAATTGAGGTGGATATCTCATATACTGTTTGCAGCAGAGAGAACAAGACAAGCGCATGCCCAGAGAACTCCCTTGTTGTTTAAAGTTTCAGTCTCCTGGCCCTTCTCCTGGCAAACCTAAAACTCATAGTTAAAGAGAAAATAGGTAATCTGTACCAGTGAAAGTGGTGCAAATCTTAAATACCAAGGAATGAAACTCAGAAATAGCTCTGTGTTGCACAACCAAAACAGTCCAACCCTATTGATATGATTTGTTTCCAGATTCTTCCTCCTCTGCAGACTCTCTAGTTCTGTTAGTTCATTCTGTCTGTCTGTTCACAGACAGTTCACCTGACCATGCTCCACACTGTTTCATGCCACTCACACCCTAGATTGGGACCCCTCCTAGGCCATGAAACCAGAATATGACAGAGGAGCAAACGTCTGTAAGCAAATAAAGTTCAGCTTCAGACTTTAAGTTCTTACAGACAACTCAACTTGAGAGTTTAAGGCTCTTGGGGAGCTTTTAATAGACCCGTTAGCCCTTCTGAAACACAGCCGGGGGCTTTTCAAGTGGATACAAAATGCACACACAACTGTTAAGATGTTTTCATCTGTATAGCTGCAAGCCAAAATTTTTCTCGTCTAATACAAACTAGCTATTTCAAGTTGTCTTTTATGGCTACACATAACATGATTTACGGCTCTGTCATCTGCTGAGGGAGTGCTCAAGTTTCTTTTCGAGATAAGCTAAGTGCTGTTTGTCAACTTGTGCACAAAACCTGCGCGTCTCGGCTGGTTCTGGTCAGCTGCTGTTGGGGTAACAGTAAAAACGATAGTGTGTCACGGCACAGGCTTTGCCTTGTTCCTCTGTAAATTACAGAACAGATCCTCCCGTCTGCACGAGGCGGATGTCTGCTCCAGTCTTTTTATAATGCTGGGGGCAGGGGAGGAACAGTTTGTGACAGCTGTCACATCTGCCGAGCGTGTCAGAGCAGAGGAGAAGCTGATCAGTCGTTTGCTGCACCACCTGAAGAATGTTTCAGACGAGCTTTAAGCTTACCTGGAACTTCAAATCTAGTGTTAATTCCATTAATGCTGTTCCTACCATCTTGGCCTTGGTTCTTGCAGTGTCTGATCAGCAACATCCCTTCCCCTGGTGCTTGTTGCTTTTTGCTGAAAGGCTGTGTGGGTCCAATGCCTCATGGGGATTTCTTTTCCCCAAGGCTTGAAGAAGGATTTGTGCTTCAGCTTCTGCCAGAAATTTAGGAATCTGATTTCTCTCTCACAGTCCCATTGTGTAGATGAATCACCCCTGAACAGTCAAACTCAGCTACTCTAGAATGGCTGCAAGAGATTGTTTTATTATATTTATCTTTGTTCACTTAAAAGCAGTAACGTTACACTTGATTTTTTGGTAACTAATTAATTTCCTCAGTCTTTTCCCCAGGGAATGCTCCAGGAATAATTTACTACCGCTGCCAGTAAACTTACAACCCTAAGTCTGAAGCTGCTCTTAAACCTAGTTTAATATATTAATGTTTTTCATCTCTCCCTACTCTCACATCTCTGCTACAATAAGTGTCAGCAGTGCCTCTGAGCTGGAGTCCTTAGTGTTTAAATGAAATTCCAAAACTTACATATTAGAAAGGACTGAAATGTGCTCCTGAACATCAGACTGAAGGAAAGACAAGGCGCCCTGAGCTGAACCTGCACAGGGGAGGTCAGCAGCTGTTTGGTGGTTAAGCAGGGGTTTGCAGTGGTTTTCTGTTGGAGCCTGCAGACTTCCTTGGTGACCTGGTGACACCTGCAGCCACACGATGCTTCAGACACCTCATAGGCAAAGCAGACTTTTTTTAAAATTAGTAAAGATTCTCCTGCCTGTAGTCACCTGTCCATACTGCAGGCTATCCCATCCAAGGCTTGGAGGTGCCCTGACCTTCCCTGTCACTGTAGGTTTTGCATTCAGAGTTGTTGCCCTACTTTAGCAGCTCTAGGCAGGAAAGCAAGAGACCCAGGTAGCTGAGCACTAAGTGAGCTGCAGCCAGCCCTATGCTTTCATTTCAGCTGAGACTTCTTTTTGTGTGGAAACCCACCCCAGGAGCTGGAAAAAAAGCCATGTGGAGCAACTCCAGGACCATTGCAGCAGTTCTGTGGATAGAAGTGTAAGGATGAAGGGCAGATTTGTGATCCAGGATATTCCTCAGTCTCTGTCCTCCCTACAGGAATTGGGGCAACCTCTGCAGAAAAAAACAGGAGAACAAATGCTAAACCTGCCTTGATAGGGTGCACAGAGCTGCTGGCCTGCCTGAAAGGGAAGTTTGGCATCTTGGACAGCTGGAGAGCAAGAAACACTGAGTTTCATCTGAAGAGAACTGACACCAAGTGATAAAGGAAAATGGGGACTTCTGAGTCTTCTGCAGGGTATAGGAATAATTCTGAGCTCTAAATGTGCTACAAAGTGGAGGTGTGAGAAGAGCAGGGGATTAAGACCATCATAAACCACAACTTGGACACTTCTGAAAGAGAGAAAACACTGACATGAAGAGGAAGGAATCAGCACCTCTCCTTTGAGCACTGCCTGTAGATGGGCCATATACTTCCCTCAGAGCTCAAGGTAATGCAGAGACTTGAGTGAAGTGAAGGTCTCTTGTCCAAGAGAAGCAGCAAGATCTTCACAAACAATACTTGGAGGGGGAGGGCAGTGGGGCAGTGAGACCATCTGGTCAGCAGTATGCAAGTAGCTGCTGTAGTAGCTGGGCCCTGCAAAGGAGCAGAAGGCACCAGATGTGCAGGCAGGGCCCATGCCCAAGGAGCATTTGCCTGGAAGCATGGAGGTGCTGCTGTCCTGCCAGAGCAATCCCTGGCAGCAGCCCCATTCAGGACCCAGGTCCACCTTAGATGTGGCTATGGCACCCCCATCACCTCCTTGGAGCAGGTCGGGAATAGTCACCATGCTTAGGGACAGATTTTGCTCAGAATGGTCTTTAACTCGGCACCTGTGTTCCCAGCCGGATCTGTCTGGGGGAGATGCTGCTGGATCCAGCAGAAAAGCTCCTTCTGTTCCCCCTTCCCTGCTGGGATGCACAGAAATTTGAGGGGAAAAAAAAAAAAACAATAAAAATTTGGAGGTTGAAAACCCCTCTCTACTTTAAAACCTTTGAGAGCAGGACTTTGCTCCTCTCACTTGCCCACAACAGTGTTCTGCCTAAATATTTTTAATGGAAAATGCAGCCCCAGTAGTGTTTATTTAGATGGGGGGCTGCCAGGGGTCATTGCTTCCCTCTCTCTCTCTCTCTCTCTCTCTCTCTCTCTCTAGCAGGCAGCTGCTCTGCCCATGATGCATAGCTTTGGCTGCTTCCCTGGTGGAATATTAAAGAAGGCACTGACTGTAGTACTTCTAGAGGTCCTGTTACCCGCGTGACTTCTCAGCACCTTGGCCTCACTGCTGCCCACATCTCCCTCTGCTTTGGGCCAAAGACAGGACTTGTAGGTGTTTTGGCCACAACGTGGGGCCTCGGGGGCAGCAGAGTGAGCTGAAGCATCACAGCCCCCCATCAGTGACTGACGGTAAAGCCAGTCAGCAAAATGCCATTTAGAGAAATTACCTTAAGACGTGTTACCCCCATCTAATCCCTGTCCCTTCCTGAAAGGGATTGATGGTACAGGAGAACAACAGCATCTGTTGCTGGAGGGAGAGCTTCCTGAGGAACAGATGGGGTGGCCGTGTCCTGGGGGGACCCTCACTCCTCCTGCGACCAAGATGTCATCAGCTGTCAACAGGATGGAGAAGAAATGGAGCAAGGTGCCTCAGAGATGTCAAAACTGCTCTGGGCTCTGAGTGTAGCTCTAGAGACTGAAGGAGCTCTTGCGGTTTGGAAGAAAAATTTGGCCTTGGTGGGTCTTTTCTTTAGCTTGGGATGGTCTTATAGACAACATCTCACTGAAATGGTTTAGCTGCCAGGCCAGATAACCAGGCCCTGACCACAGCAGGGACCAACACCTCCATTTGGAGTTGCCAATAGCCCTGTCTCCAGGACAGTCACTGAGGTGCCTTCTCTGGGCACAAACCCACAGCCCCAGGTGCTGCCTGGGCCTGGGTAGCTCCCAACAGAGACTGGTGGAGATGGTTGGGTTTGGTGTACACATACTTGAAGTCTGCAAGCTGCTCTGGCATGTGGCTGGACCCTTCCCGTGGCAGCAGAGCCTCGCCCTTGCTCTGCTGTGTCATGGGTGCTCCCAGAGGGCAGGGCCGTGTCTGACTCTCGAGAAGGGTCCCTCCTCACCCCTCGGTTGGATGTGGGGCCTGAGGGGAGGGCTCTGACCTGAGCCCCATCCTTTAGGCCCTACCCGGCGGGGTAAACACCCCCCGAGAGCCGCTGCCCCGCGGGGGCTGCCTGGGGGGAGCCGCAGCCGCAGCTCCCGGGGCGGCGGGGAGGGAGGCTGGGGAGGGGATCGTGGATCGGGGCCGGGCGCGGCGAAGGTGCCGGGGCCGCCTCTCCCTCCCCCCGCGCCGCTTCCTTTTATATCGATGCGGCACCGCCGCCCGCAGCCACAACCTGCGGCCGTGACGCCGCCGGCAGCCGGAGGGACGAGGCTTCGCCCCGAGCCCAGGTAGGGGCTGCCCGCGCCCTCCGGGCGGGCGGAGCGGGAAGGGAGCGGCGGGGAGACGGGGATCGCCCGAGGGAGCCGGGAGGAGCCTGAGCGGAGCCGTGGGGTGGGCACCCGTGGGGAGAGGAGCCAGGGAGGGCGGAGAGGAGCCGGGGAGGACCCGGGGGAGCCCCCGCCCCGCTGTCCCCCGTCCCCGGGCCAGAGGGCGCAGCCCGGTGGGGGATGCTCAGAATTCCCGGACAGCGCCTTCCCGCCGCCTCCCACGGGGCCGAGAGGTCTGTGGGGCCGCGGGCAGAGCCGCGGCGGAGCAAGGGCGGCCCAGGGGAGCCCTGGCCGGGCTCTGCGTCCCTCGGTGCACCGGGACTGTGAGGCTGCCCGGGTGAGAATCTGCTCCTGTCTGCGAGGGGGTGACAGGCCAGGGGCGGGAGGGTCCTCTGTGCCAGCGGTGTGACATCAACCCGCACTATCTTCAGCCGGGTTGAAGCCGAGCAGCAGCACGCTGGGCTGGTTGGCCTCAAGAGGAAACCACGGTTTGGTTCTGTGAACCGTGAGTGCTGCTCATGGCTGTCCGGGCTGCGAGCAGCAGGGACCATCTTTGACTGGAGGTTTCTTGTGCTGTCGTCTGATGCTCAGGCGGGTACCAGGCTGGAAACTTAACAGTCGTCGTCGTTCATGCAAATCTCGTGCCCCGAAGTTCAGCCCAGCAGCCAGAAAAGCGCTGGACTGGCCAGTGAGGAGGCGAACACTTCTGCTTTGGGCATCTGGTACTTCCTCGTCTGGGCAGGGATGGTGGTGTGATTGTGATCATGACTGTGTGTGAATATTACCCCTCTCTTGAGCAAGCCATAGCATTTCAAAAGGGTTAGTGGTGAAAGAGAGGAAATAAAGACAGAGCAGCCCTTAAACTGTAAAGATTACCTGGCTGTATGGTTTAGAGCAGGATTAACCTTGTGCCATTTAAAAATCAACTCTTATCCCTAATACACATGACCCCAAAAGTCTTGATGAGTATGTTTAATAAGTGTTTTGTTGGGTGTGTGATTAAAAGAGTAGAAAGGCCCTTTTTTTTTTTTTTCATTCAAACAAAGAAAACCCCACATCTGCACCTCAAACTGAGAAGTGCTTTGAAGAGATGTGGGGTTTTGGTGGAAGTGCAACATCCTCTTTGTTTCAGCGCTTGACTGAAATCAAGACTGGCAATGGTTACTGCCTGTTCTGTGTCAAGGGGGCCAGTACTGACATTGCAGGGAGAGCAGGGAGTGTTCACAGTGCCTACCTGAGCTCTGAGGGACCCTCCTGGGTGCACACAGGCACTCCAGGTCATTTTTGTGCTTGATGCTGCATGGAAGAGCTGCTCAGGGTCATCTTGCCTTAGTGAGAGGCAGCGCTTCGCTGCATGGCTCCTCCTGTGTTCCCACTCAGCAGGGACTGGGAGCTGGTGCTTATCCAGGCAGTGGGATGCTCTCCAGCAGTCCCTACCTGCTGCTTCAAGCACTGCTCAGACCAGAGGCCTTGTCCTTCTGTTCTCTGACAGTTGCCACCACTTGCTCTCCCAGGACTGCTGATGTGGTTCCCTCCACGGCTCGGCAGGAGGAGCCCCCCTGGCACGAAGGAGTTTCTGAGCGGGTCTGAGGCAGTGCTCTGCAGGGAGACCAGGAAGTGCTCCAGCATCCAGCAGGAACAGTCACGCCAACAGGACTTTTAAAGACAATTCCAATAAAGTCCAGAGCATCCATTTCTCTGACTGGGATCGATAGTCCAGACTGCTCAGCAAGGAGCACGTGCAATGGATTTTCAATAATCTGCACGGCGCAGCTCAGGCTTGAGGAAAAAATTATTAGGCCTCATTCTGTGCCTCAAAATGTGAGTGTGCCCAGCAAAGGCAGTGGGAGAAGCTGATGCACTGGAGGTAGTTAAAAGCTTAATTCCACCTCTGAGTGTGGGAGGGCACACACTTGCAACTGCTATTTCTTTGTGCTCAGAGGTATCAGAGGATAAATAGTGGCTCACAAAAATAAAGACTGGTGTTTGAGATACTTCCTGTGCTTGCTGGAGGAGAACAAGGCCAAGGGTATTTTGAAAGTAAAAGCATATTTCCTGTGAAAAACTGCTGAAGTGACGTGTGAGATCCTTTCAGAGCTGGAGGCACAGCCACAGTGACTCAGGCCAGCAGTGCTGGCACCTGCAGATGGGGCTGGCTGGGTTGATGCGAGGCAGAGTGGAGGTCACTGAGCACCAGCGTGTCTAAACTTGCAGATGGGGAACAGGCACAGCATCATGTGCTCCTCTTCTGCCCTGGGAACAGGAAGAGAGGCTGTGTCCTCTGCCTGCAGACAGCCTCGAGAGCTTGATTAGAGACTACAGGTTAGTTTGCCAGCAGGTATAAGCAGACCTGCCCTGATTGACTAAGTACATGCTCCAGAGGCTCAGCAAAGAGCCAGTGTGGGTCTCCAGGCTGCCCAAGCAGAGATGTGATCACATCATGGGTATCAGGACTGCTTCTGTGAGCTGAAGGTCATTCCTGCAGCGCTCTCTCAACCCTGACTTAGAAGGGCTTGTCTCTGAGTTAGCTCAGTCCAAGACATGTCCCCCTAAACTGTCTGGGTTAGGTTTTCCTTTAGTGCCTACCATGGCTGTGGGCTTGCTCATCAGCTGAGTTGCTGCCCCCATGCAGACCTGCACGGTTCCATCGGGAGCTGATCCAGCTCGCTGGCTCCCAGGTGCCTTCTCTCCTCTGCAGCAGCCCAGCTCAGGGGGAGGAGGCGGCTGGGAGCAGAGCTCAGCCCTGGCAGTCTGCTGGAACCCAGCTGCTGGAGCAGGATTTCAGATCTTCAGCCGGGCTGTATCTCACAGTGGGTAGGAAGCACTTTGCACGGTGTCTGCAGTTACTCAGCTGTTGGAAACCTTTGTTCTGCGCTGCTCTGTGTGGAGCTTGATATAGCTTGGATTTTTTTTTGGTGCCTGAGTTCTATTACTGTCCTTGCTGGGTATATTTTAGAACTCTTCCACCCAGTGTTTTTTCTCCTTTTTTTTTTTTTTTTTTTTTTTTTTTTTTTTTTTTTTTTTTTTTTTTTTTTTTTTTTTTTTTTTTTTTTTTTTTTTTTTTTTTTTTTTTTTTTTTTTTTTTTTTTTTTTTTTTTTTTTTTTTTTTTTTTTTTTCTGGTTGGTTTTTGAACACTGCACATACGAATTTATTCCCTTAAAATATTTCTAAACCAGAGATGCTCAGACTGAGTGTACATGTGACCTCATGGTAATAGGTGGGATAAGTCTAATAGCTAGCTTTAGGTTTAATTCCCAGCAGTTTTTCACATGGTGCAAGCTGCTTTTCTATAATGGAAAATGCAATTTGTATAAAATGCTGGTTTTTCTATCACTTTTGCAACAATGCTGTAAGATCTACTCCATGGTATCTAGTGGACAAGCTCATTATTTCTCAAAGGCTTGCTGTATAGGAAGGGGAAAATAGCAAATCTTCTGATGACAGCAGAAAACTAGGCATTTTATCTGAGTCTCACTAAGATATTCTTTGTCTCAGCCAGAAATAGGGCCTCCCCAGCCCCCCACATCTGCCTTGTTCCCAGTCCTGAGGTCAAACCTCCTGGCCACAACCCTCTCTCTTTAACAAAAAGATATAGACACAAGTTGTAATCTGTGCTATGAAAATCTAATCTGTGACCTAATTTGTTGTGATACCATGAAGAACCTGTCAGTAGCAATCACTGTAACCCGTGGCACGGATGCACTGCCAGCTTTCCAAGAGCGCTCGCTCGCCGCAGCCCCAGAGGGAGCGGTGTCATGCCGAGTGTCTACGTCTGGGCTCCTCCACTGACAAATCTGGGGAATAATACACAGGCAACCCTCAGATCACTTTTTTTATTCTCTTAAAATGAAAGTGGCATGGGCGGTCTTGCTCTGTGTGGAAGTGAACCTCCTCTTCTGCCGGCAGTCCCTGTGGAACAGGCTGGTCTGAAACGTGTGGGAAGGAAAATGAGATGCAGCGAAAACTGGACAGTTTTTTCTGTGCGTGCCATAATAGCTGTTTACCTGTTGATTGCTCATTCCCTATGACCATGGCAGCAACTTGGATGCAACCCACTCACCGGGTGAGTGGTTAGAGGAGTGACTTGCCTGAATAATTTCTCACCAGTGGGAGCTGAGGTTGCATGGGCTGATTCTCAGAGGTCAAAACTGGCTGGCTTCTGGTACAGCCCCTTGAGTCAAGTTTGTTGTCCTTTAAGGAGAAAAACAAAGATCTTCTGTGGTATGTTACTGAAACTATGGCACCGCCAATCTTGCTCTACAGGGCTAGAGAGGGAAGGAAAGGTTTACAGGTCAGGAATACACAAGTAATAGTCTGAAAAGCTGGGAATTGTATTGCTAAGTCTGTGCACTGCTACATCTATCAGGGAGAAAACTTAGCTGGGGAACTACTGTTCTATCATAAACAACAGCAGAGCTGGGCTTCCATTTTGATTGTTCTAGAAATAACACTTCCTTTTTAAATTTTTGTTTTTAATATTATCTTTAAATTGCTTTACTTGAAAGTTCTAAATTAAAATGTGCAGGGACATGCAGTCTATTAATAACTGCTAAAATCTGTGTCTGTTTCGTGAGACACCTTCAGTCCACTTGGATTTTGAGATCTAGTAACCTAGATCCAGTAAGATGCATGTGCATGGTCTGATGCTTTCCCTGCCCACCCTCATGGGAGCAACCTGTGCTGCTGTTCAGGCATTTGCTCTTAAGACTTTTTATTTTGAGCCTCCTCTTTATTTTCAGTACTTTGTTCCCTAGCATACATTAGGTGTATGTTACCACAGAATACTTGCATTCCCATAGTAATTTGTGTGTTCTTTTTTTGTATTTCAGTTCCTTTTATCCACCCTGGGCACTCAGAGCTCAAGTTTCAATGTGTTATTTGTTGATTTTTGTTCACTCCAGGCTTTTCCCTCCACCCACTCACTTCCTCTCACAAATGTTTCCTCACTTCACCACTTTTTCACACCCGTTTCTAGCGCAGGGTTGCCTCCTGCTGCGGGCAGGCTCAGCACTTCACGTACTGTTCACCTTTGCAGGAGATGGGGGGCAGATCCATGTGCGGGAGGAGGAGCAGAGGCAGGAAAAGGTGCTTGCACGCGTGGGAGGAAAGGCGCAGGGGCAGGGAGAAGGGGTCTGAGTGCAGGTGTAGTTTGGAGCAGGAGGAGCGAGGGCTTGTAAGCAGGGTGGGTGTATGGGTGGAGGGAGTGAAGGTAGAGAGGGCTGATGGTTGTACGTGTGCTCGTGATGGGGCTGGGAGACGGCAGGGCTGGGACGTCTGAGGTTTGAAGAAGGTGCATCTCCAGACCACGGGGCAGCCGAGCCAGAGGCTCTGCTCCCTCCCTCAGCCCAGCCCAGCAGAGCTGCTCTGCCACCAAGGCTTGCCCTCGGAGCTTAATAGCTCCGAGTTTAAATGTGCGATTTTGTTCTTATTTTTAACATAAAGGTTTCTCACCTCCCCTTGGACGGCACCAGTTTCTTAACCACGTGGAGTGCATCTGGCAGCCTACAACCTGTTAAAAAAAGGAGAAAAAAAAAAAAAGCCCACCATGAAAATAGCATGTCTGTAGTTTTAAATTGGGCAAGAGCTAAAATTGGTAGGAACAGGCCTGTCTGTGGCTGTACAAACCAGCAGAGAATTAACATTCATCTGATGCTGAGCAAGACAAGCAGAGGTTTGCAGCTCACACTTCCCTCGCCTTGTCCCACTCCTGTCCTTGCAGCTTCGCTTCCCTGCAGGGCTCAGTCAGCAGAGAGCTGTGCAGATGCCACTAACCTTGTGCCAATACCAGTGCTACTTTCAGCGCTGTGAAGTGCTAGCAGCAGCCAGAGCATTTTTTTACCACACTCCTTTAATTTCTTTTGCTCAGCTGCTGTGAATGCAGCTTTGGATGCGTCGTGCTAAGGTCACTTGCTGTCAGAGCCCTGGATGTGGCCCGAGTCCCACGCTGGGGACCGGATCCACCCACTGTTTCCTCGGTGAGATAGGAGCCCCCAAGACACTTGTTTCCTCTCCCCAGCTGTGGTTTATTTTCCTCCACTGTAATTGTGTTGCTGTTAACGGGGCTGCAGTAAAAACCAGTCACTGAATTATTCACCTCACCAGAGTAGCTCTCGGGTGGTTTGGTTCTTTGCAGACTATTTTTCATTTTACGTCCTGCTGTTTTTGTTTGCAGCATGGCCTATGCAAACAGGTTTATTGGTGCAAGTTAAAATGTGCAATATGCTGGATGGGAAAGGGTAGAAATTTGCTGGTGGAAGGGAAAATGGTATGAAAAAGGGATCTTGAGTTGCTGGGGAAGGCAATTGCGAGAGGGGTGGCTGAGTTGTTTGGCTCTGGTGGTGAAGGTGACATACGGTTGCTCATATTTGGGGGTGGGAGTGATGTGTTTGAGGGAGGGGAGAACAGCAAGAGCCTTCATCTCTCTCCCCCTTTCCCTGGGAACTGCCTGCTAGGCCCTGTGCCCACTGCCAGAGTTGAACTCCTGGGAGCGAATGTTCTTCCACCCCTAGCATATCCAGAGGAATTGGAGGTCACTTGGAAATCAAAATTAAACAATGCCTTAGTGAGGCTTTGAAAAGTTTACTCAAAGGACTGGCGTTGCTCCAGTGCGGTTAAACTGATGACCTCCCTCCCGTGAAACAGTGCAAGAGAGGGCTCTGGTTTGGCTGTCAGCGGCCAGCAGTGGCTGCAGAGCCTCATCCTGGGTGGCAGGGCTGGATTCACGCTCCTCACACCATCCTCCCATCGGAGCAGCGAGAGCTGAACTGCGTCAGGCATGTTGCTGCCCACAAACCTCTGGCAGGGACTGCACTGGAAGCTTGTGAGATGCCTGGGCTGCTTCAGGAAAGGGGCAGGGACCACCCCAAAATGGGAACGGCCGTGTGGCTGTTCTCTGGAGGGCCACAGCAGCCCACAGGGGACCTGGAAGTGGCTTGTTTCCCTGGGTCACATCTCTGCTGCCCTGCCCTATGGAGGGACAACTGGAGCCTGTCTCTGTGGGGCTCACCCAGTAGTGTGCTCCTGGAAGTGGACAGCTGCTGCCATCAGGGCAGAGTTACATGATGGATGATTTATGTTCCCTCCAACTCAGTGTCTCTCCAGAGACACAGGGACACAGAGTAGTGTCATGGGGAGCATCCCTGTGGTCTGCAAACTCCAGGGATGATTCGAGTTTTCATGGTGGTGGGTCTGGACCAGACAACAAAACTTCAACTGAAAAAATAGGAGCCCCATTCCCAAGACTGTTCTGAGAGTCTCAGAACAGAGGAGGGCAGATGCTGCTGCCTGTGAATCCTAACTCCAGCTGAAGGACTCGCTGATGACCAAATACAATCTTCTGTGCATTAGTGTGTCTGTCTGGCATCTTGCTTACGTTGAGGCACTAAGAAATATTTACTGTGTGTTAGTGTTCTCATGTTAGTGCTCTCTGAGTATCACAGATATCCACTGGCAATACCCTACAGCAATCCATCAAACGAGAATGAAGAAGCCACTCCCATCTCTGTTTGAGGGTTGGAACCAAGTTTCTTTTCCATGATTACTGCCTTGAAAGGAGATGCTTTTAGGAGTGGCTCAGAGTTCCAAATCTTATACCAGGACTTCTTGTGCTCAGAATCCACAGCTGATATATCCTGGTTACTGGCGTTACTATAATTGCACTTATGAGCAAAACTTGCTTTAGATCCACTTGTACCTGTTCCAGGCCTGCTGTGCCTGGACATAACATGATTCACAACACCCCTACAAAACATTTATGTGTTGAGGTATGACTGTACCCAGTACCTTTAGCTGCTGTTCATACCAAAAAAAAAAAAAAAAAAAAAAGGTCTTTTAAACTTGTTGAGGTTCTGTTTGGTTTGTCATCTTTTTCTTAAAAAACTAACTACCTGATGAGAGACAGGCAGTGGATGCACTCAGAACTCTTGTTCTGTGAGAAAATGCCACCTGGGTGGTGACTCTTCCCTCCCTCATGCCTTTGCACGGGGCTCCCAAAAGATCATGTAGCTGGTACAGGACCAGTAAATTTATCCCCCTGTAGACTCCTGCAGCATGTCAGTCAGTCTGAGGAAGCAAGAGAGGAGAGCAGGAGCTCAGAAGGAGAATACTGTGCTTGAAAGAGCATGTAGAAAAGGACTGATCCTGATAACCTTGTGTGCTTGCTGATCCAACTGGCAGACCAGAGCACTTTCCAGAGCCCTTGGAGAGGACCATCTGATTCAAGGCAACCAGAAAGATCGTGGCTTATCAGCATTTTGCCCAGTGTTGCACAGAGCTGTTCCTGGGCAGTTGTTTCCATAGAGCTGGATATAGTCATTTGCATGTTGCACAGCATTTGGGTTTTTCCTCTTCCTCCTAACTCTGTTGGGCACTCTTGTACATGTGTCTGTGAGGGAAGTCGTGCTCTCAGTCAGCACCAAACTGGTGTAACTTCCCCTGGGCAGCAGCTCCCAGAAATGCAACCCCTTGTGCACCAGCCCTGCTGAGGAAGGGGAAGGGCAGAGGCTGCTCTGCAGGGGGACTTTGGCAAGGGACTTGCCCTGTGTTTTTTCTTCTCCCCTAGTTCCTCATGCATGAGATGATCTGAGTCCTCATGCTCCCCCTGTCATGTGACGTTCACCAGCTGGGGTGTCTGCCACAGGGAACGCTCATGGCCACTCAAGAGCAGACATGGGCTTCCTGAGAAATCCCCCTGAGAAGTAACAGCACACACCCCATCCACATTACTGTCCAGCATGCCCCAGCCTCTCCTCAGCCCTGCTGCTAGGAGACTTTGAGGGGCACTCAGAGGTGTCCTTGCTGCTGGGGGAAACCAGAGCCAGCCCCTGCTGACCCTGCCTGTCAGTCCCCTCTGTTGAGAGCTGCACCACCTGCTCAAGTACAGGGGGACAGGAGGAAGGTAAGCCACGTTTCTGCCCCCAGTGCCCTGCCTGCAGCCATGGCAGTGACCCCCAAGCCTTGGTCCAAGGGCAGGTGGTGGTATTTCACACCCAGCTGAGACCCAGCAACTTGCTAAGCGATCCTTCCCCAAAGTTGCTCCATATCTGCCTTACCCTCCTCTGTAGGCTGGAGCTCAGACCAACACTCAGGCTTTGCTGGATTTCGCTAAGGTTTGACCTACCGGGAACTCGTTATCTGTCAGGCAGTTGTGGATGTGTTGTAAATGTTTGTTTAGATCATCTTCCTCATAGTGTGCTGAATAATTTCTGAGCTGGAAGAGTGGCCAGAGCATTGACCTGGGAACAAATTAAGCAACCCTCTCTTGATGTGGTGTGGGGTTTTTGTTTGTTTGTTTGTTTGGTTGGTTGGTTTTTTATGTTTTTTGTTTTGTTTTGGTTTGTTTGTTTTGTTTTGTTTCCTGAACTGTTTTGTTGGGCTCCACTCCTGCCATGAATTTCATTGACATCAGTAAAACACTGACAACTCCCCCAGGTGGAGCTCAGCAGGATCAGAGCTTTTCAGAGATGAAAGCATATTCAATAGTGCAAAAGACATATTTTCAGAGGTTACTGAAACTCTGTCCCTTATCCCAAGGCCTCCTTTTGCCCTAGACACTATTACTGCAAGTGCAATAGGTGGATTTAGGTTCCAGCCCCATGAGAAGATGCACTAGTTAATACAGAGAACTAGAAATTGTCCTTCCTCTATCTGATGTCACTTTTATCCCTTGAGTGTACAGAGATTAAAAGATAGTTGATGAGCATACTAAACATTCATTGCACATTTCTCTTCCAGTATCCAGCTGACCTCAAATCTAGAATGAAATGAATTTGCATTTGTTTCTAAAAGTGCCTCATTTTGTGAATCAAAATGTCAACACATTTGAAAATGGTCCCACATGAGACATCTGTATCTCTTGGAGTTTAAATTGCTGGATCAATGTCTCATTAGTACTAAGGGTGTTTAAAGGACAAATTCTCTGCCTACTGCAGAGAAAATTTACCCCGAGGTATGACATTTCACCTGCCTCTGAGTATAAGATTGTCGAATATAATGGACCAGAATAGCAAGATTTGCACATGCTGGTAACAAAAGCGGGTGAGCAGCAGATCCAGTTACAGAAAACCTTTCCTCTTTTTTCTCTCTCCTCATTTTTCAGCCATTAAGACTTGCATGCTCTTTGTAATTTATACTACTGCACTATTCAGAAGCCCATGGCTGAATCTGGACACAGTTTAGTCGTGTACCATACGAGTGGATAAAGAGAGCCCTGAAGAGCTTCCACTCAAAAGGGTGTGAGGAAATTAGAGCACCAGGGTACATCCAAGGTCTTGCAGCACAAAGCTTGGCTCCAGCTTCACCAGTTCCTGCTCTGGACCACAGACCTGTGAGCCCCATCACATGCCCTTCTGGTGTTAGCTCTGCTGAGGGACAGGGCTGTGACACAGCTTGTCTCTGCCCCTCAGCGTGGCTCTGTCCCGAGGGAGCTGGAGGACACTTGGTAAGTCTCGACCCCCTCCTCCTCAAATGAAAAACAGAGGCAACTGGGCCGAGCCATCAGCAAAATAAAGCACTGCAAATAATCTGAACCCAGGGGCACGGTGAACCTGAGCCTGTGCTGAGACATGTTTACCCGAGGAGGTGCCAACATAACCTAGGAGAACATACCATAAAATTGCACCATACTGTCCCTCCCTTGCGCTATCACGGAAACCGGATGCCAGAATGGAAAAGCACCAGGAGATGAATAAAAAAAGCTTCAAGTGTCAGAAAGCCCTCCTCAACCCTACCTTCTGCTGCAGGCCATCTATGCTTCCCAGCATTCCCTGGTCTCCTGCCAATTCCCATCAACAGCTGTGGGTTGTGGTTGTAATGCTCAGCATTTGTCCCCCCTTTCTCCTAGCAGACTTGCACCAAAGCTGGATGTGCAGCATGCAGCAGTTTGGGAGTCCCAGGACCCCTAGAACTGGCCTCCAAGCACGAAATCAAATCCTTCTTTACTCCTTTATCTTCTCCAAGGTCTGAGACATTGCAAATGTGGGTTTGTAAGGTTTCTGGGCCCTTTGGATGGAGGTTGTGAAGAAACGTTATGTAACACAGAGTTTTGCAATACATCATTTTCTTTCTTTTAAAGAACAGGAAAGTGCCAGCAGTAAATCTAAAGCTGGATTGCCAGTCCAGAAGCTTGCTTACTGCATTTTGCAGACAAAGTGTTCTTCACTCCACCATGCTTATTCCAGTTTCTGTTTCTGTGTATTGCTGTTGAGACTGCAAGTTTGGGTAGGAGCAGCTCCAAGATGTAAGCAAGTGTCTGTTAGGAATCTCACTCCCTGTCTTAGGAGGCCCCAGAAGTTCATTAGATGTTTAATAGCTTCCAGTCACTGCTGTGCTGGATGGACCTGAACTGGTGACCGAGGGGGAAAGGTTCTCTTACACATTTACTAACCCTGAGGCATCTGTTCCCCAGACACAAATTTGTCTAATTCCCCTCAACCACTGATGATCTGCCCTGAAATGATACTCCCATTCCCTTAGGAAATCCCTTGGGTTGATATCAAGTAGATAGTTATTTTTGGATTCTTTCCCAGAGAGAGTGCACTGTATTGCTCTGAACCCCACACACCAAATAAATATATCGTCCTACTGTAGTAAAAGTCCAAAAAGTTTTATTGAAGGGGAAACAGGTTATTAATAATTAAGAGTAGTTCACTGTATTGGTTTTGAGCCAAGTAAAGCTAGTAGAGCTTTTGTTTTGTAATGGAGATAGAAGTGTAGAATATGAGACTGAATTGATTGCAACATTTAATGCAATGTAAAGTCAATTAATGAATTGCAAGGGTTAATTTTGCATTAAATTGAAACAAGCAGCTCACAAGAAATGCATTAAGCATTTTAAAGATTACTAAAAGCAAACAAAACCAAACAAAAAACCCTCTTACTGACTAGTAAATACCTGGCTTTTTTTTCCTGATGGAGAAACTCATATGACCTTATTTTTACTCCTTTTATCCCAAAGCTCTGGATGCACATGTGTATGAGTGTGCTTTTCCCTTAGCACCTTTCAGAATTAAATAAATCCTTTATAAGAAGTTGATCAGTGATTAATTCTAACAAAATTCTCCCAGGGCTGCCTGTGATATCTTGTGGCAGGGATGGATTGTAGTGCAGAGAGACCAGGCTTCGACAAATGCTTTTGTACGAAAGGCTCTAAACGAGGACAGTTCCAAACTGCTACATGCTTGGACCACCCCATGTTGTTTATTACCTACCTAATTACAGTTTCTTAATTTAAAAGTGTATTTTCAATTTCTCTACAATAACAGAAGAAAATAGTATTGGAAAGAGAAAACAGAGTTATTGGGTGAATAGTACTTGTAGAGGATGAGGAAGATTTTAAAATGTTCTTCATTGGACAAATTTAAGGTTTACTGCAGAATAAACATGCAGCAGTTCCTTCTCACTGATAGGCATTATATTGTAATGTTGCCCCAATGCAGCCTTTCCCAAATATACATTTGTCCTGAAACCTTTGTCCAAGCCTCAGCATGACATGAAATCTTTTTCTGCACCATGATCTTCTACTCTCAGCTTTATTTCTTGGTAGCCCTTCAGTCTTCCACCGGGGACACGTGCCCCCTCATTGCCATCTGGCCACATTCAAGTCCTGAGTGCAGCCCCCTCTGAACTAAACCCAAGCTTGTCACACTCAGCTGCAAAACCTTTCAGCAGCTCAGGGGCAGAGTCTGTCATCCGAGCAGCAGCGTGTTGTGCCTTAGGACAGGAGTGACCCCATTAAAACCATTTAGAAGCAAGAACATTTACGAACGTCTCACTGCACTTATGCTGCTCTCTGCTCTCACACGGTTCCCCGGGCCCTCCCTCATCCCTGCTTAAGCTGGTCTTCTTTGAGCAAACCACAGAAATGTTTTCTCCACATCTGCCCCTACCGGCCTTTTAGAGTAAAATTCAATGGGTAAACAATTAAGATTAAAATAAGAATGGGAACATAATGGGAGCATGAAGAAGCAGGTACCACTTGCCTTTTCTTGGAAGAGAAGAAAATATAATTGAAACATAAAGAGTCCTGTGAACAGTGTAACTAATGAATTGTAATTTTGTCCTGATACGGGTTTTGTGTGCCCTACATTTCCCACTGGAGCTTTCTCAGTGCAAAACTTCTGGGTTCCTCCATTTCCAGCTCTCCTCTTCCTTGCTGTGTTCCCAGTGCCTCTGCTAGCAGCTCTCTCAGTCTCTCTCTTACATCTTGCCAGCTGGGCAGGAGATGACATGTGCAGGTTGACCAGGCAGTGTACACATGCTGCTCAATGTCCAGCACCATAAACCAGATTTCCAGGGGAGCGCAGGACAAGGAGAATGGCTACAGCTTAGTACCTCACCAGAGAAGACTATTTTGCTTCCTTCCACTTTTTAGCTTGTTCACTGCCTGAGATGGGACTCATTTAGATCAAGAGAATAGGACCATGCATTTAAAAAGTCCTGCTGGTTTGTAATGCAGTCCTGCAGAGGTGGCGTGGTCATGGGGAAAAGCTTCTTGTTCTAGTCTGATCATTAACTTAATAGGTACCTAGGCTCTGGTTCCAGGAACCCAGATGTCTCAGATCGACTGTGTCTGGATTGCTATAAACAAGCACAGAACGCTTCCCAGCTCATGCATGGAGTTTATCAGCTGGACATAAAAAAATGTTATCTTTTAGTCCATTGGGAAAACTCAAAGAATAAGTTTAAGCAATTGCAACGTGCAATATCAGCTTTATTCTCTTTTCTTGCTAACTGAATATTAAACAGCTGTATTTGGTGCTCGATTTAGCCCTAAGTGCCATATTCATGCTCAGGAAAAAGGAAGAGAAAGACGTCTGTTGTGCAGTGTTACAGTCGCTCAGCAAAGGAAGTGTTTAAGTGCAGTCTGAACGCTTTGTTTCATGGCAGCCTTCATCTGCACCCAGTCTGTCCCTCACAGATTACAGCACGGGGGAAAGTCCTGGCTTTCCACTTCCTCTGCTAGAAAACTCTTCCTTGCACTTGGACAGTGAGCAGCAAGGGCTCTATTTCTACCCAGACTTCTTAAAACAATCGCTCTCAAAGGCTTCACTTCGTAACCCAAATACACCTGCCATGTGGGTGATGGATGACTGGGAATTTCTCATCCCACTTCATATGAGGTCACAGGAGAGACTACAAGAAAATGTGTGTACTGATGGGAAAAGGGCTTCTTCAGAGTTCTTTACATTCAGACATTGGGTACACTAAAATGATTTTAATGTCTGCTGCTCTTTGGAGCATACTGATGGAATTGCATGAAGGTAGCAGTATAATGGGATACAGCAGATGACTGCATCATAACAGCATTATTTTAATGAGGTAGATGTAGTTGGTGAGCCAGTAACTAAATCATAATACTTTTTTCTCTCATTATTCAGTAGCCTTGTCCTCAGTATCACTTAGATCACACACAAAGATAAATTTGGTTTGTAGTAGTTCAAGTGAATGTTGCAAAACCAGTTCAGGTTTTGATCAACTAAGCTGAATTTTACTTTTCAGATGGGACTAAACAGCCAGGTCCTTTCCAAGCAAATCAGTGGTGGAAGGGAACAACAGTGGCAACAGTGACACTGCAGTCCTATGGGGTGCTGAACACCCTGAGCTTGTGGTGATGCCACCGGAGGTCAAGGAACACATCCTGTTGGATGAAGCCTGAGATGCTTGTCCTTGCTCATGTCTTGCCCAGAAGTGCCTAACACTGTATTTTGTGAAGTCTCTGTTCACTGAATTTTGAAATTTTCCTTTGAGATTGATAGTCCCCAGAGACCTTCCCTGAGGTGCTTTAGTTATGTTACCTATTTCCCCAACAAAAGATTGCAACTTCCCCTGTGATGTGAAGCGGAAACTAAGTACAGCTGCAGCAAAGGGAACAGCTGAGGCAAAGTGAAATGGTCTCTAGACAGTGTCCCTTGGTAACACCTAGACACAGCCCAAAAATCACTTATGAGCCAAAAGTTATTCAGAGGGCTTCTAATAACAAATGAATTAAGCACTCTAGGGGGTGAGGAGGGGGAGAACCCCCAAAAACCAAAAAACCACCAATAAACAAAACCCCTACAATGATTACATTACTACAAAGGATTTGATCAAAAACACCAGTCTCATGCTCCTGAAGTAGACAGAAATCTTACTGAATCGATGAATGTTTGTTTCCATTAGGGCAGCACAATTGTGTTTTGTCAAAAAACCCCAAACCAAACCAAAAAACTGGGTTCTCTTCCAGAGAGTAATGAGACAGTCTAGCCCTCTTAGATATTGCCTTCCCTGTTCTCTAAAACATTGATTCTGTCCATTAACTGGAATACTATAATGCTGCTGATTGATCTGAAACATTTTGTGGGGAAGAGAAAAAAAGAATATTTGTTTATGAGAAAGTTCCAGTTCAGATATATGGTTTATTTCCTCCTGTGGTCCTGGTGGTTTACTTTGTTAAATAAACTGGCTTGACTGGGGCTAATGGGAGGTCAAGTGAAACACTGCCACTCTACATCACCCCTGATTCACAGCCTCCTGTGACTTGGTGAAGCCTTTACTTAAAGGCACTGCCTGCTACCCAGAGTGAATAAATCCAGTGACATTCAGGAGCTTCGCTGGAGAAAGGTGCCTTTCATATGAGCAAAGGTGATCCAGCACCTGCCAAGGTGATTGTAGCTTTTCCACCTCTGCAGAAGAATGGCTGCATCTTGGGTTTCTCCTCCACTGAGTGCCATAAATTTGGAAGCACAGCCTGTGGCCGTGACCTCCTAAACTTGGAAGGGCTGGATTAGCTCAATTACTTAGCAGGCCTCTTCTCTTGCCTGTTTGCCACCGGGGTAGGCTCACCACTGCAACTACTCAAAGTACTTGTCACTGCAATGGTGTCCATGCAGCGATCACTGAAGAAATTCTATATTTCACAAGCTGTAATAAGCAGCTTTAAGATCTTGGTGTCTAATACTGTGCTCTGCTCTGTTCTGTAACAGTCTAGTACTTTAATTCATCTATTTTCCAGTAGAGATAAAACATGATTAAAATAGCTGCAGTTCCTCTTTCCACCTTCCCCTGTGCTTACTGGTCTGCAGTCTTCTTACAGTGCAGGCTTAACACCTGACATTTTCTCTTTATTCCTCTTTTTGCTGCCCTGTCTCATACAGGTAAACTGTACTTTTGAGGAAAGGCAGCAAAATGTGAAAACAAAAGAGCTTTATATTGTGCAATTCCCCATTATTCTTGATCTCAGTCCAACACTGAACTCTCGTGTCGTTTGACTTAAAGAAGTGCTCATTGATTGAGAGTGCGCTGTACATGTTAGCTGAGTCTCCCCATACAAAGAGGCTGTGCTAATCATTTGTGGGGAGCCACTGCATCACCAGATGAGTGATCCTGGAAATAATCTCAGACTTTGTAATGGCAGAAGAAGAGATATGACTGATGTAATTAGTCATGTGAAGTGACTGGGGCACAGCAAGAGGAGACGACAGGCTTTCACTGGGTCTGTCAGGGTAAAAAGACTGAACTCCAGAAGCACTTCAGTTTCCCCACTTGCCACCTAAATATTAAAATGACCTTTTTTTTGAGGAGGGAAAGGCATTCTGAGATTGTTTGTCTGTCTCCATGCAAGTATAAAACATTGTAATTGTTTGGTATTACAGTATCTGGAAGCACTTCAGGGATCTTTGTGAGCATCCAGTGAACTGACCTTGGCTTTTTGTTTTGTCTGCGCTTTTCAAAATAATTGTAGATAGTTCATGTTTTGTTGCAACTGCTTATATTTCTGAAAAGCAACATTTATATCAGAGGATTTATACTATCCAAAATGAAAGCCCTAAAGGACTCTGCAGAATGTGACTGCTTCTGCCTTTCCTCGTCTACTGGCAGGGCTCTTGAGAAGGTGGGAAAATCTGGACTTGGGGAGGGGGAGGGCCAAAACCTGATGCTGTCTTTATCTGAACTGAAAGGTGCTTTGAACCACGATGGTGTAACAAGGGAGCTCTGCAAAGCTGCCTTTCCTCCACTCTTGATGTTTTCTGTAAGAAATTTCATCTCTTCGTGCTTTTAAAAAAGAATAATCTTTGGCAATAGGATGCTTACTTTCTACTTCTATATTCATTCACGTAATGGAAAAGTTGTTGGTCTCCAACCCCCCAAGACAAACAAGGCTGCTGCCAGTGGCCAGAGCGCTCTATTGTCCCTGCTGAGTACACAGGGCAGAGGGTGGCTGTGACTTCCTTTTCCCTTTGGACTCTCCGCCCTGGGCTACCATTAGGCTGAAAAGCAGCCCAAGTACCCAAACAGTGCGCGACACCTAAGGGCAGGTTTGCTCCTTTGGTTTTATTTACCCGTCTGGCCATCCATATATAAAATAAAGTCACCTTTTGTCACTGGCATATACACACATATAAACGATACATACACATCCAGTTGTATGTTTGGAGCTTAATAATCTTTTCATGATGAAAACACTCTGACCTGTTTTCTTCCCAGTCAGCCATACCTGCCTAGCACCAACATTCCTACTAACAAGACAATCCTCAGGCATTTAGCAGCATAGGAGCAGTTATGTCCTGTTACTAGTCTTTTCTTTTATGATACTAGTTAGCAAATATAATCTTTAATTTTGTTATGGGTATTTATTTATTTATTTTTCATTATTTATTGCAGTAATAGCCTGGCAAAATAATTTTGTATTCAGAAGAAGCAATTAAGAAATTAAAAGTGAAGGCAGAACTAACAGAAAATTGCTGGGTTGTTTAGTCATGCAGCATTTTCCACAGTGTTCAATAATTTTTTATGCTTCAATTATTATGTGGGATGTGGATGTCTTAGTGTGCAGCTGCTGTTAAAGCATCAGTGATGCTCAGGGTCTGGGCATTCTTGCACTTTTGCAAGATGTGAGATCCAAATCACAGAACCATTTAGGTTGGAAAAGACCTCTGAGATCGTCAAGTCCAACTTATGACCCAACACCATGATGTCAACTAGACCATTGCACTAAGTGCCACATCCAATCTTTTCTAAAAACCTCCAGGGACAGAGCCTTCAGCACCTCCCTGGGCAGCCCATTCCAATGACCAATCACCCTTTCTATGAAGAACTCCTTCCTAATGTCCAACCTAAACCTCCCCTGCTGCAGCTTAAGACTGTGTCATCTTATCCTATTGCTAGTTGCCTGGGAGAATAAAAAAAAAAAAAAAATCAAAGGCAAAATCAAAGGTATCATAGAACTTTGGAGAGCCCCAAAGAGTAAATATAATTATAAACCTGCTCATGGTTTCAGTAGGAAATTTTCCTTATCTAACCCCACCCTACCAAGCCCCAAGTGGTTTATAATGTTACAAGCAACAAAAATCATCCATCTCTGAGGCTGGTGATGTGGTTTCTTTAGCTCTGTGTAGCAGGACAAAGTTCTGTAACGTGACAGATGAGACCCCTGGTTTTCTATTAAGCCCACATGATAACAAGTCCAACATTAACTCAGAGCACGATTCTGCTTCCCTGCAATATAATTCAGTGGGACCTGGATCTCTTCCTGCCTGGCACATGGACTTTCACAGGTCAGTGGGATCTAGAGAAGACGAGGATGTGGTAGTGACCTTCCATTATCTCAGGAAGGAGGGTGCATTGATCTACACCTCAAAATTTGTATCCATCAGTTGCAAAAAATCCTTTCTGTAACAGAAGTGAAAAGTCACGTCAAGCACTAAGTTCAGCCACTTACACAAACCACACACAAGCAGAACTGGGACTTCTGTCATTCTGCTCAAGGTGCTTTTGTGAAAATCTCATTTCTGTTTTGACATCTCTTCTGTTTACTCCAGTCTGTACAAACTTCTCGGAGCCTCCAGGGCTTGCCTGGACACTCCCTTTTCCCTGCTGAGGTGAAGGCAGCAGGCAGGTATGTTGTGCACCAGCCCTGGTCTTGCCTGACTGTTCCCCAAGGCCCAAAACTCGAGTGTGGTGATTTCCTTTGAGTTCACCAAGCAGGTTTTGCAGCTGAACTACACTCACAAATGGCTTCCTTTATATCCCAGAATACTCTTTTAGCTGGAATACCTTAAAGTTATTAGTATAGCAAATCCATGTATCTTGAATCCTAACAAGTTACAAGAGGAACTAAGTTTATCAGTTTAAGTCAACGTATACCCAAGTATGAAGATAAAAAGTGAAATACATTGACATATAATACAATCTCAGAGGTACTTTCCATTTTTTTTCTTTATCAAAGTGGGTTTGGGGGTACCTGGTATTCATTAATATTTGGTAATTAAAAAACTGCTATCAGGCTTCTAAAAAAAAAAAAAAAGCAGCAGAAGTGGTTAGACTTTGAGGTGGTTGGATTGGCTCTTTCAGATTGAATAATCACATCTGATTATTGCTCTACTGATAATACTTCACTCTTTGAGGCTGCAAGTTTTGTCTTGGCAGTATTGGTATGCTACTGCCTGGCTGTCCCACCCGGTCTCTGAACTGCTCCCAGTGCAGCCTCACACAGGGTGAGCTTCCCTTGGCATCAGAACAACTCAGCAGGAAGGTCAGGTGAGACTTCGTGGCAGAATTTTGGAAAGCGTCGTCTAGATTCCAGGTCACTTTAAGAAAAAACAAACAAACAGTAAGGTTTTTTTTCTTTCTCAGTAGGTCTATGTGTAGTTTTACTGAAACAGCAAGCCCCACAACAAGGTATTTGTGCAATCCCTCTACTTTGGCAATTCACCCGTGGCAGAAGTAGAAGCAGTTCAGGGTGTGCGTTGTCTCGGTGTAATGACACCAAAATCCAGGTTGTGGTATGGACAAAGAAAAGGCGAAACCTTCGTAAATGGGATACCTGCACGGAGAGGGAAACAATGAAGTCATGAAATGTCCTCAATACGTTTTTGTGTTTATAGAGTAATTTGGAATCATGTACGCTGAAAAAGACCTTTCAGGTCTCTGAGCCCATCCGTAAACTTAGATCCACCACTAAAACATGTCCCTCAGTGCCACATCTACCACTGGTGACTCCACCACTTCCCTGGGCAGCCTGTTCCAGTGCTTGGCAACCCCTTCCGTGAAGAATTTTTCCCAAAATCCATTCTAAACGTCCCCTGGTGCAACTTGGGGCCATCTCGTCTCATCCCAACACTTGTCCTTCCAGGGAGTTGGTCGGAGCAATAAGGTGTCCCCTGAGCCTCCTCTTCTCCAGGTAGAACACCCCCATAACCCCGTGTGGTTTTTAACCCATTTTTTGCGTATTTTAGCGTTTTCAGGGAGATGGGGATGGAGAGCAGCGCAGGACAAGCCGTGAGGTTAGTGGGACAGACAGGGCTGTGGCAGCTCTTACTGAGGGATGGAACTTTTTTTTTCTTTTTTTTTTTTTTAATTTTTTTTTTACTTTGATCTCACGACACGATCCACCCGGGCAGACATTCACGCACGGCTTCTAGCCCGGCTTTTCGCAGAAGAGGAAAGCACTTCACCTCCCTCCCAAACTGGCTTTGCTAACTAGAGATATTTGAAGCGCCTTAAAAAAAAATAAAAAAGAAAGAAAGGAAAAAAACAACGAAAACCACACAACTGGCTAGAGGAACGGTCGGTAATGTTTAACTGAGTTGCTGGTTTAACCGCGGGGGCTGCGGGAAGATGGCGGCCCCTTTAAGGGGGCTGCCCCGCTCTCCGCCCGCCCGCCCCTCTTCGGCTCCCCCGCCCCGCCCGAGACACTGCGAGTCGAAGCGCGCGCACGCGCAGTGCTCCCGGCCGGCCCGGCGCGCCTGCGCACTCACCTGCTCCTGGCCCCCCCCCCCCCCCCCCCCCCCCCCCCCCCCCCCCCCCCCCCCCCCCCCCCGGTACATCCGGGTCAGCGCGCGCCCGCCCGCACGGCCGGTGCCCGCGGAGCTGCGGCCGCGCCCCCCCCCCCCCCCGCTCCCCTCCCCGCGCGCCCCCGCCGCCCGCCCGCGCGCGCTCCCGGCGCGCCCGCCCCGTCCGGCCGAGCGGGGCAGCCGGCCGATCCCGATCCCGGTCCCGATCCCGGTGTCCCGCTCCGCATCCCGCTCCCGGCGCCCCGCTCCGGATCCCGCTGCCCGGCTCGGTGAGTGCCCGAGGCGGGCGGGGCGCTCGCTGCTGTCGCTGCCGCCGCCGCCGCATCCCCCGCGCGTTCCCGCACCCCGCGACCCCCGCCCGTCCCCACGGGTCCTCCTCCCTCCCCCCCCCCTCCATTCCCCGCCCGGCTCCGGCTGTTCCTCTCCCCGCTCCCCCCACGGCCCCTCCGCAACTTTCCCGTCCCGCGACCCCTCCTCGCCGCTCCCCGCCCCGGGGGAACCACGCGGGTCGCCGGGGCCGGACCGCCCTCCCCGGGGCTTTCCCGACGGCTCCTTGTCCCCCGGTCCCGGGCAGGGGATCCACGTTGCTCCCTGTGCGGCTCCCGCCGGGATGCAGGTGGTGCCGCGGGATGCGGGGATGCGGTGACGGCGTTAATGGATAACGGGAGCGGCGGGAGGGGGAAACCTCTGGAGGGGGTGTCTGCAGCCTCTCGGAGTGTGGCTGAAACATGCGGCGGGTTAAGCTGAATGTACAGGAATCGTTGCGAATTTGCCGTGGTTGGGGTGTATCCTGCGGTGCTGTGATGCTGGGACTGTGATTCCAAGTGGGGATAAGGTGAATTTGGAGTCTGTAGCAGAAGGGTGTTTTTTCTAACCTGCCCATTAAATAGGCGATAAAATCAAATTTTAATTGCATTATAATTTTTCCCCATGCAATTCAAGAATAAGGATGCGTGCAACTTAATTCTCTTGTGTTACTTTTAATCTGGTGTTGTGTCTTGCGTGGCAGTAAAATATGAGAAGTTTCTTCACATAAACGTTTCAGATACCAAAGAAATTAGGAGACTGTGTGTTATGAAGGTTTTTGAAGTTTTTTTTCTTTCCTTTATCTGTTCCATAGCATCAGCATCCTGGATCTAAATGTCAGCAAGTGTGACAGCTGTCATACTGCTGTGATAGTGGAGTCTCAGGAACATTTTAAATCTGTCATTCTGAGGATCTGATAACATAATATGGAGATACAACTGTTGATTAGCATGCATGTTAATCCTCAAACCAGTAAAACATTTTCTAGATTGATCTAATAATCTGTGTTCTTCCTTATTGCTGTTTTTGATACAAAAAAAAATTGCAAATTCTGCCCCCCCCCCCCCACACTGACACAGAGTTTTCTTCCTTTGTGCTCTGACTGCATGGACTTTAAATGCAGCTTTAAGTTAATGAGCATTTTCCATAGTAGGTTGTGGCAGATGTGGGTGTTGGACAGCAGACATACAGTAATTAGCCTGAGGTTACTGTTGTCGAGGTTGGAACATGGATCCAAACTTACAAGATACCACCTGACAAATGTCTTTGTTCAGCAAGGTGCAATGTTTTGCAGACAGTATCTTCACTTCTGTGTGGCGAGTTTTAGCAGCAAAATCCTAAAACACATGAATAATATATCGCTGTTCCATGAAGTTGGAGTGTTTCTTGCCTGGCAATACAGAGAGTGTTCCATTGTTGAAACAGAAGCTTTCAGTAGAAGAGTAGATATCTTTTTATCCCAGTCAGGCTGTCAGATTTCTTACTGCATATATTGGCTGTCAGAGAGCAGGGAGTGTAGAAAGAAATGATCCCAGAATCTGTTTTAAAATACCTCTGTCAGGATTTACCATGGTTGTATGAAAGTAAGGAATGAATTTGATCCCATCTGTTATACAACTTCCATTTGTCATCAGGTGCTCTAGATTTTCTTCCTTGTTTGCAGTTTAGCTGGGGCCACCTGAGGGGACAGATTATTGAAGAGATTGTCTTCTGAAAGTTTATCCCCTGTGAAACCTTCCCTGTGAGAACCTCACTGGCGGTGGAAACCCGGTGTCAACCAGTTCTGTTCTTGCACACAAAACTGTCCTGTCCCCTTATCTGAGTTTTGCGGGAGTCTTAATGTCTGGGTAGAGAGAAAAAAGGAAACAATTTTTTGTTGTGTCTCTCAGTAGTTATATATCTTGGCGAAGTAATTGATTTTGAAATTAATTGAACACAGTGGTTTAAAGGGGGGGACCTTAAGGTATCTGTCAGCAGACTTCTAATGGTGCTTACTAAACACTTGGAATTAGTACTGTAAAGAGACAGAAGGGTGGGGAATATTTGTATTGCAAACTACTGAATTATTGAGTAATACAGTAACAGAAATTGGCTCTGTCATTTGGAAAAGCATAAGTAGGGGCCACGTTGGATTTCTGTAGCTGCTTTGGCGTGGTAAACATAAATGCAGATTTTTTTTTTTCCTCTCGCTGTGTATCTTGGAGAATACAGACACACAAACAGCCTGCAGTCCCCCTTTTTTATGTGTCTGGCTGCCAGCTGGGGGCATAGATGGAACCAACGCATATCCTGTAGTGGAGAAGGGCAAAATTAAAGCTTTTGCGCAAGGAGTTGGATTTGTTTCTTAAGCAGGTTTGTGGGTGGTTGTTTTAGTGTTTTGGGGTTCTCTTTAGGAAATAATGGCACTAACGTAAGTTCAAGGTTATCACCGTTGTCTTTGTCCTTCTTAAAGGCTTGTTCTCTTTAATTATGCCAAGAGTTTTTGTCGTTGATGTAGATGGGCATAAGTTGAGAAGAATGACTCCTGTTCGTTAAGGTAATGTTAACTACCCTGAAGTATATTATAAATCAATTTTATGAGACACAGTCATCGTAAAAATGTTTGAAAATATAGCTTCAAAGCTGAAATATTTTGCGTGTTGTCAAATTGCATCTCATGGATTATCAGCTGTCAAGCAAATGTGCTACAGGCAAGGCATGCAGCTCATGTGAGTATAAGTGCTGAATCCACACAAGGCTTGAATGTCAATGCCAACTCCTGCGCTTAGCACCAGGAGGCAGAGAGAGTCATCCTGGTAGTCGTTTTGGTCCAGCTGAATCCCTCCAGTCTATCAACATGGCTTCAAGAGGGGTTGAGAGTGAGGGGACTGAGGATATGAAGGAAAGTGTGTTTGGATTGGAAGGAGTTAAGAGTCGGGGCTGTGAAACATTGGCATCCTGTACTAGCTGTGGCACCTGAAATGCATACATCAATTAGGCAGGGTAGGAATTATTTCAGTTTCCCAGCTTTAAATGATGGCCACTGGTATGTACCACTTGACGCCTTTTCTAATCCCATTTGTTTCTGTATATCAAGAGCAGTTTTAAATAAGTTGATAATCCTTTTGCATACCTCGTAAGTTGTCCTTTATTATTAATCTATGGCTGTATAAACTTAAAAGTATTAGTATTTTCTTAGTATTTTCTTCCTTGTGATTGTGGAAAATATAACACCTCTAATCAAATGTGGAGAAGTCTGCATTTCTCTGCAAGTTTATGAAGAAAGGGATTTATTTGATTGCTTTTAATTTCAGGTTCTCTTACAAAATCACCTCAGTTTCCCCCCATCTGTGATTCAGGAATGTTCTCTTGAGTGCCACAAGTTGGCTGCTGCAGCTGGCAGAGTGTTTCCAACTCTCTAAAATTTGCTGAGAGCAATAGGCTCTTACATAGGCACTGTTTTACATTAGCAGTTCCAGTGCTTACTGGGGATACGTGTGTTGCAATTATATAAACAGCAGAGCTTGACAGAAACTAACAACAAACAATGAGCAGTTTTAGAACTGACTAGGTAGGTAACACTGAAAGTATTTTTAGTTACAGCACTTTCTCCTGTGTTCCCCATCCCCTGTGGTTTTAATTGCATTCTGCTTTTTAGAAATGGCATTTTGTCCTCTCTGTCACGTGAAAGTCTGATGCACAGAGAATACCTTCACTGTTGGAAACAGTGAAACTGGTTACAGGCAAAGCATATTGAAAGGTGCAGGCAAAATGGTGCATTCTTTCACCTTTGACTCACGATCATTGAATTTCAGGGTACTCTAAGACAGTCATAGTTGTGAGGTAAGGGCTGACACTGTCCTGCTCAGTGTGTCTATGTGGCTTATGAACTCAAATCTGCCGTTACAGCCTTTGTCATCTGGTTGTGCTACCCTCTTCTTTTACTGTTGCTACTGAATCAGGTGGCGCTGATGAAATGTTTAATATTTTATTTCTGGTTAACTCTGAAAATGTTAATACTGGCCATGAAAGTGATTTCTAAAAGAACTTTTGGTACCAGACTTATTATTTTTGAGTGTTCTTTAGTGTTACTTTTTCAGCACCTAGAAAAAGAATTTTTATGTTTCTAGTATCTAGACAAGTATTGACTAATTTGTGTGCCTTGCAAAAGACTGTTTGCCTTATTTGCACTAACCTGAAGTTCTAATATTGCATTTGGGGAATGTTATGTGACTGATCAAATCCACCATTTTTCCCTACTTGAAAATTTTCCTACAGTCCCACTAAATAAAATCATAGTAGGACTGTATGAAAAACTGGGGACTAAATACCTCTGAAACACAGAGATTGTACTCATGTACAACCTTCAAGCGTATGAAACTAATTTCCTCTAATAATATTTGTATGGGAGGATATATTTTTATTCTTTTACTCCTGCTCAGGGTGCTCTATGGTTTGTGATCTTGGTTGCTCAAGTGTTTGACCGATTCTCTGGCTTGTATCTGTAGCACTTGGGATTCCCAGGTGGTCCCTGTGCAAGCAGTGTGATTGGTCTGGGACAGCTTAGCTTGTGAGATTGAGTGCATTCAGTTTGGTGTGGCTGTAGCTACAGAAATAGCGTGCCTTGCAAAACAGGCCTTCTGTCTGCCACCTACACCAAAACCTAAAGCTCGATCCTGTAGGCAGTTAATACGTTTGTCTGGGAGGCTGATTCCATCAGCAAATGCTTTACCTGAAATGGGTGTCCACCAGGCAAAAAAGAAATCTTGTAGCGGTAATCACTTTATATGTAAGAAAGTGCAGCAGAACACTGTCCTAGATACATTTTTAAAAGCTCTTTTTACTTCAGACTACAGGGCTTAACTGTTCCCCGGTAGCAGGAGGCTGTTCTGTGAGCAAATTCTGTTTAACTGGCATAGTTCAAAAGACTCTTAAATTCAGCCATGAGGCAATTCTGGTTCTCCTTCAGTACTAGATGATTAAATTAAATGGAGTGTTAACGTGAGTAACTTTTTCTGGTGTACTACGCAGGGTAATAGATGAGTTCCTGGGAGCCCTAGTTGTAAATTAGCTGACTGGAAAGCCCCGTTTCTGTGACTAGTGGCTGTAGCAGTTCTGTAACTTCAAAAGTTACATCTAATTGCGTATTCTTCCAGTCAGGTGTGGCACTGGATGATGGCTGGTTCTCCTTTTTATTATAGCAGTCTTGAGGGTAACATCCTTATGGAAAGAGAATTCTTGCCTTTTTGTGTTGTCAGCAAAGCTGTTTGTTTCAGCCTCTGATGCACAAATCAGTTTGACCCTTCTACTGAAGAAAAAAACCAAGGCAGCTAGAATTTCTGAATTCTAGAACTGTTATTCTGGAAAAAAATAAAAGCTGTAAGAAATAATAAGAAATGTATTCATAGCTGTTAAAAAAAAACAAAATAAAAACACAGACCTTCCTGTTTAGTGTCCCTGAAAGTGAAAATTCTCAGGCGAAATATATTCTGGGCATGAAAAGCCAGTGCATTTCTTGATGTATTTGCACCTTTTATGTGCTGAGACATACAGTTACTTGAAACTGTTCCTTCCTAAGGTGGAAGTGAAATATGTAACCACTAGACTTCATGAGGCTTCATCTCACAGATAAAATTGCTGACCTTTTATATAAATGAAGATCATACAGACAAGAGGGAGCATTGTGTAAGGATTGCTTATGGAAGCAGTTAATTGATTTGCTTATGTGTAGAAGCCCTATGTGGGGAGATGAGGATTCGTCAGCTGAACAGGCAGTTGAATTGTAATGATAGTTTTGAATCTTTTTACTATGGCTACTACTTGTAGAAGATTACTTGCTGCTTCTTCCCACTTGTAGCTGGCTAAAGTCATGTACTCCTGAGCACTAAAACAGTAGATGCTTTCCTGTTCTTACACTTGCATCTCAGAGTTCAGAGCTGGATTAATTTCTTAGTGGGAGTAACAGAATAACATAATCCAGTTGATGTCTCCAACCTTGAAGTTTGGAGGACGATCCTACAAGAGCTTTCAGCTATAGCCTAACAAAACCCAAGTTGTTTTCTTACCTTTTCTGAAGTTTCTGGGTTTAGCAAAGTTCAAAGTTGTTATGGAGAAACTATCCATTATTCCATAACTCTGGCTTCTTAATAAACATGGGGTAGAATTGGGTTCTAGTAGGGAACTTACTGTATGTGGGACTGGCAGTAAAGCTGAGTAAATGGCAGTGTAGGAGACTATTGATTAAGACCTAATACTTTGAGCAAATAGTGTTATATAATATTGATGTTAATATTTTGTCAGGTTTTCAGAGGAATTTCAGTCAAACTACTTCAGTAGCTGCCAAAAGTGAAGCTTGGGAACAGATGTTGTAACGGGAGTCTTAAAATTTGACAGCTCTTCAAATAGCTCTAGTGTGTGTCAGCTTTACAGCAGAGTGTTTTTGCAGGGCTGATGCCTCTTGCTTTGCTTTTCCCCCTGTTCCTAGTCCAGAATGGGCCTCAGTATGACCCCATTACAGTCCTGTGAAAAACTCATGCTCTGAATAAACATGTATCCAGGCAGGCAGCATGGAGAAGAAATGAGTCTGGATAGAGAGGACTGCTGAGGTGAGGGGTGATGGCAATCAACCAGGAGGAGGAGCAGCTTACTTTGAGCTGAAAGAGGGGAAGAATATTAATTAGAATGTGGGACTGAGTTTGAGTTGAGCCCAAGTTGTTAAAAAAAAAAAAAGTGGAGAGGTTGGGTTGTGAGCTCACTGGCTGTGTGGAAAGTGTGGGAATGATGCTGCCCCTCACTCAGCATCCTGGGGACATCAAGGGGAATAGGGACTCGCTGGACAAAGAAAATACGTAAAAGAGCTGATGGTTGGGGAAATATGGAGGAGTAAGAATAGAAGCTGGGGTTTTGTGAAGAAGGCAGATAGATCTGTTGGACGAGGAACTCGTGATGGTAAAAGTAGAGTCTGAAAAATCTGTAAGGAAGGTACTACCGTGAAATAAAAGATAGAGTTTTGTCCATTTCCATCATTTGCCAACATGTCTTCACCACTCTATCTTAATACATAACTGTGAGTGGTAAAAATTGGTGTTGTGGGCAAATGGTTCTGATTCTGGTCTCGTAACTACGAGGATGAATTGTCTGGGCTTATCTCCTAGTTAAGAGCTTATACTGACTTTTCTCCGTTAGTCTGTGAAGCAGTGCTCAAAAGTCAAGACACTGCAGAAGGGAAGCAGCCATGAATACATACATAATTGTAGGCTGTTTCTTCCATTAGGACCTTTACTTCATTCCCCTCATGAAGTGGCTGGTGCTAGTTTAGTGAACAAGTGCCCGATAGTACGTCTTCATTGCTTTAAACTGTGCCATGCTCTTGCTAGATTGCTCCAGAGATGCAGTTAATTTCCTCATGGATAGTCTGGTACTGCTTTCTGTAAAGTTATTTATTATCAGAATGGTCTAGTGAGATGAGGAAGTAGTTTACTTCCTATTTTACAGGAGGAGCGGAGACACAGAGAAGTTCAGTTGGTTTTGCATGGTTAGAAATGACTGTAGCCTGACTCTTTTTAGAATGGTTTACATGTTGCAGCCACATCCCCATTGAACTTGCTGCTTTTCTCTTGCTGTGGTTCCATTTTGATACTAGATTATAACTTCACAGTTGTTTCTTGTGTTGGTTTGTAGTCCCTTTTGACATTTAGCTCCAGTAATGGAACCGGAGAACACGGCAGCGCTCGAGGTCACGCTGGTTATCACAGCAGCAGCAGCACATGGCCATTCGAAAAAGCAAAGTTGTTTCTAGTTTCTTCTTGGGTAAAAATGTTGCTTGAGACGTGAGAATAGAGAAATGAGGAAGTATTAATTCTGGCAGTATGGGCCTCTCAAGAGCTCGGGCTCTGGTGTTAGTAGCCCCTGTAAACATTTGGTATTGATGCATTCCTTTAGCAGTACTGTATTCACACAGCTTTAGGGCCAAACTGGCATGTGTTGTAAAAGACACCTACTTTTAGCATTCAAATGTTATAGAAAAGTTAAAGTGATGCTACAGCTTTATTACCAGAATATTGGGCAATGAATTCCTTTCTCCTTTATGCCGAAGGGAGGAGGAACGAACTGGTTTTTATTTTTCAGTTGTGACTCTGTCATCCACATTGCTCTGTTTAGCTGTTTAATTTGACAGATAGTTCTGTCCTAGTGTAGCCACTGCAGGGGAGAAACCATAAGTTCTTTGTTTTGTAGAGTCTTTTGGCTTCTTGTGTTTCTCTGTAGAAGAGAAATGATATTAACCAAGGTAAGAAGTATAAAACTGCTGTTCCTGTAGAAGGAAGGCTAAAAAAACATTTACTACCCTGTTGGATTTATTGACTTGGTGATTTTGTTGGTGTTTTTTTTTCTTGGAAGCTTCTTTTTGAAGAGAAATACTATGAGTTAGGTTTATGCTGGTTAGAAAACTTTGTAATGTTTAAAAAAAAAAGGAACAAGTGTTTATTCCTAGGTAAAAAAAAAAAAGACCAGCAGCCTCTGCTAGTGGAGCTGTGATTTTTTTGCATTTTCTTACTAGACCTTCTGTGTTTGCTTAGGTTCAGTTGATATTTGGCTGTTCAACTTTGCATCTAGGAGGACTAGAAACACTTCTCCTGTAGATTAAATTTGGTAGAAACTTGCTTTCTCTTCAAAGCCTAGCATTCCTTGGTAGCAAATCTCTCTTCGGTCTTAAGGTAGAGATTTTTATCCCCTACTAAGGAGGGGAATGATCACAGGAGTGCTTTTGATCTCAGAAGTTGGTCTGGGTTTGTTAGAAGCACAGCTGGCTTCTGATGTGATATTTGGAGTGTGACAAACATTGGTGTTCAAACCTGAGGTGCTTTTATGTGGAAAAGGACACATAAACAAAGACTTTAAACAATTAGAACCTTGGGTGCTGTTTCTGGTCTTATGTAGCCTTTTTGTGTGTGTAGTTATGTGATCTATCAGCTCTACCCACCTTTACCTTTGTGGGTGGATTCATTCAATTTAAGTCTCTTCAGTTCAAGTAGGAATCATAGTGACACTTTATAAAAGAACCAAAAGTGCAGCATGCTGAAGCATAGCTTCGTGTCGGTGAGTCAGGAGAGAGCTGGAGTAGCAGCATTAAAAAGAAAAGGAAGTACAGTCATGATAAAACTTTGTTTGAAAAAGAAAAAAAAAAAAAAAACAACCAAAAGCAATTCAACAGCCATCTGTCTCCAGAGAATGAGACTCAAGAAAGTTTGTATCTTAGTTACCCTCATGTGTGTAGATTTTTGTAGGTGTGTGTCTCAGTACGGTACCCAAGCAGGGCAGTTTGTATCCGAAACAAATTTGAGCTGATGTGGAACCCACGTGTGTTTTTAGGAAACCAGTGTTTCAATTGCTGGCCAAAATACTTCAGTGACTTTTAAGCCTCTGTTTTGGTGTACCAGTTATAACAGGCTTTGCTTATGCTCTCGTTCCATCTGTTGAGGGCAGGTCCTCCCTGCCAGGGGACAGGCATTCACACACTCACCCATCAGGGCACGCTGTGTGTCGCTGACAGTTTTCAGGAAATAAAAAATACCAAGTACAATATAGTTCGATTTTTTTCACAATGTGTTGCATATATAACACTGCCAGAATGATTCAGTGCTGCATAATTTTGTGGATTTAATGTATATGCAATAGCTCCAGTAAAAGAACTAAAAATCGCTTACTAAATTCAAGTAATTTGTGTTTAGCTTCCACTGTTGTGTAGCTGTCACTTCCTCAGAGAACATGTCAGCTTTGGTCTAAGCATTTTAACGTGCTGAAAAAAAAGGTGCAGGTCAAATGCTTCCTTTAAAATGAAAAGCACAATTGTTGTGATTAGAATTGGTCTATTTCCTGGTTCTGAATCAGTGTTTGAAAAAAGCCCAAAAAACCAAACCAACAAAAAACAACTGAATTATTTACTTTAGTCCTGGTAAAATGTTGTTCTCTGCAAAAGGATTGGGATTGGGTGTTTCATTTTTATCATGTGTTGTAAATGAGCACAAATTTCATTTAGCAGTTCAAGATATTTCTTAATAACATAATCACAAGGAAGATAAGCTATTTTTTGTTGGTACTTCAGTGTATCTCTTTTCAAGGACAGTGTTCAGTCTTAGTTTGAACTAGTGTTACAACTTTCTGGGAATTCAGAGACAAAAAAATGAAAGTGAGTGAAAGCCTTGTTAGATATGTCTGAATAGTCATTGTAGTACTTTATAAATAACCCTAATTCTTTAAAGTACTTGTGCTTTTGTGTAATTTTTTTTTTTTTTTTTTGCTTGATTTAGAGCTGGTTTAGTTAAGGTAGTCTTTCCCTCTCCCTCCTCTCTCCCCCCTTACCTTGGGCAGTCCCAGAGTATGAATTTCTGCACTTCATCTGCTGCCCTTCACTGAAGGAGGGCACCTCGTAAAAGTATTTTTTTCCCTTATCAGCCGGTTATTGTGTGTAACATCATCCCTCCCTCGCTGCTCTCAGCTGTGCTCTGCTTCATAAATTGCTGAGGCTGCTGTTACAGGACTGGCTTGCAGCAGAAATGTGGAGTCTGTGTCCTGCCTGCAGTGCTGCAGTGGAAGTAACTGGAAGGTGGGGTTCATGCTCTCGTTTTACCTCTGCTCAGATAGTTTCACTCTTAGTGCTCTATCCTTTCTAATCCTCTTTTATTTGGCATTTGTGTAGAAGGCTCTTCTTGCTTGTACTTCAGGAAATATCTGACATAGATAACATTCTTTGTGTTTTCTTTTGCTCTTACCAGCCATACTTTTCTCTGCTTTTGTGCTCCCCTGAATGCTCCTAAACCAAAAATTTTAGAGTAACTGTTACTCGTAAAATCTGAGTAGTGCAACAGGCCTGGTTGTTACCCTACTGCATGTTTCATTTAGCACCATTAACACTTGTAATCATCTCTGCAAAGCTGAGGCTAGAACTGCCTGAAAAGGAAATTGTTTGAATTTTGTCTTTGAACTTTCTTTTTTTTCACAGAATGGATTGGGTTGGAAGGGGCCTTAAAGATCACCTGGTTCCACGCCTCCTGCCCCTCCTCCTGATGGAGCAGGTTCAGGGATTCTGGGAGCATGCTCCTTGTAGTCTGTTAATTAGCTCTGAGTGCAGGGAACAGTCAGGCCAGAAGTCCGAACAGGTTTTGTTCGAATGGTGCTTTGGAATCAGGGATTGCTTGTTGAATGGCCTTTCTTTTTCTTTTTTCCCATTTATGCTGTGGTTCTCAGGATTTCTCAGTCAGTACTTGTAATTGGGGCAAACTGTAGTATCTGGTTTGCATTTTTTGACAGATTTCCCTTTGGGTCTAAGTAAAGTTTACAGTGCAGAAGCAAACTTCTCTTCTTTGTGAAGAGCCATGAGCCACTGCTCTTTCCCTAAACAGTGCTTCCAGAAAAAAAAAAAAATCTTACTTTTGCAGTGAAACTGATCTTCAAGGTCAATAGTTGAAGTTTGTCTAATATCATTTGAGAAGAACTAAATTTAGTATCTCCTATTTTTTTTTTTTTTTTTTAACTAGGATGAGTAGTATTTATCATAGGCTGCAAATAGTACCTATTGAAAGATACAACTCTCATGTGTCAGTGTCTGGTACTGCCCAAGAGTTTATAGTGGGATATATTTATACATTTCTTAGTTATGTGGGAGTAATTCTGAAAATCTAGCTGGGCTTTTCTGGTTTGTCTTGAACCAGTTTGAAATAGGTGATATTCTTTTCTTAGACATGCTGCACTGTTGTTTTAGTAGCTAGCTAGACTACAAAGAAATTATTTTGGAAAACATCTGTGAAAGGTACAGCCTCATAGCTATCTCATGCTTAATGAGACTTGCACCTTTTATTATTGACTTAAATGTATTTGTTATTTAAACCTGTGTTTGTTGCAAACTACAGCACATATGAAGACTGAAACAGTATATTGGGACCTTTGGCTTATCCAGAGCACAAAAGGTGGTAGTGTGTTCTCTAATCTATTTGCCTGGTAACAGGGGATCAGTTCTGTCTGCTTATCATGTTTATAAGAAAATGATTACATCTGCATTTGTCTCCTTGCCCAGCTTGTGAGTCACTGAAAGGTTCAGATAAAAATGCATATTCTATTGCTTAATACTTATAAACATAGTATTTATAATGCATCAGTATAAAATATATGTTTAAATCACAATATGAAATACTCTGTGATATTTGAATAATTGTTTCAGAATCCAATAGATGGAGTGTGCAGTCAAAAGTTAAGCTGACGTAAACAGCTGTACCAGCTGATCTTGGATGTGATTTCATTGTCTTTGCTGAGATGCTCCAATCCCGGTTGCTCAGTTGTTTTGATCATACAGGTGTGCAGGGTAGGTGGTTTGAAGAGGTCCCTCTGTTTCAGTGTGATGAAATGAACTGTAGTTGTATATTTCATAAACAGAAGTTGGTCTGAGGGTTGGACTTACTTGATTCAAGGTAACAGTTTTTCTTGCCCCGCCTGTGTACTGGTTGGGCCACACAGAACAGGCTTGTGAAACTGGTCCAGACTTCAAACAAACAGCTTGTGGGGTTGTATTAGTTTTAGGCAGTGAACTTACCCAGTGCTGTTCCACTTGGTAGAACAGAAGAAATGAGGAAAGAACTGCTTCATCTGCTGGCAGTCATGGCTTAAGATATAATAGGATAAAGCTTTATTTTATTTGAAGTGCTAGAGAGATCAAATGAAACAAATACAGATCTTAATTTTATACTTTTGAACTTGCTGTGTAGAAAGGCATTGTCTTTAAAGCTAGTTGAACTTTCTACTTTCTCCCATGTTAAGGTTTTTTTTTTTTTTTTTTTTTTTTTTTTTTTTTTTTTTTTTTTTTTTTTTTTTTTTTTTTTTTAATACAGTAATTGCAAGTAGTTTGTCTGCATTATTCACTCATTAATGTTAGCACCTTTCATTTTTCTTGGAAATCCTTTGACGAAGTCTGGCTGTGAGGAGCATCAGGTTTTGCTTCTAAGAGAAAAAAAGGTGTGCAGTTCTCTTGTCTGTGTCACTGCAGAAGATGAGCCAAAGAATTGAACTGTGGCCTCTGTCAGTGCTGTATGTTCTCTTGAAGGCAAGGCTTCTTCATTAAAGACTTTTTTTTTCCTTCTACCATGGCTTGTTAGCTTTCTAAAAGGAGACCTAAGGATGTGACTCAACCTTGCAGAAGGAAGGAAACATGAAATGTAGTCTGTTCTCTTGTTCTGAACTTACAGCAAACCTTTGCAGAGGGCTGTGCATTGTTGCTAAGTAAATGTAGAACAGCTGTAAACTGGGCATGGCAGAGAAAGCACAGCACTGTAAGTGTTCCTGGCTTCATGGAAAAAACATTGCATTTAGTGATATCTTGCATCTCAGGAAAACAAAAACTACCTACCCCCTAATTTAAATAATTTCAGTCCAAAAGAGTATAAAATCCCATTGTTCTTTCCCCACCTTTCTCAGGACGTGGGAACAAAATGCTCTGTATCCCTGTTGGTATGAGAGGAGAGTTTGAGGTGGTGGATTCAGGTTTGCTGACGCTGGTGTGCAAACAAGAGAAGTGGGGGTAGGGAAACGATAACACTGCTGGTTCTCCATTGTTTTAGATATTTGAATCATTTTGTCACTTAAAAGTCTGAATATGATTATTCCTGTCATCTGTTGTTTGAAAATGAATTTGTATTCAATACAAATTTATAAGCCCAGGTGGCAAGCATAAATATTAAATTTCTTGGTTTATGATAGTTTTGTCTAAAAATAGTGTGCTAGCTAAGGAACAGATGATGCCTTTATTCTATTTTTTATACAGCTTGTATGTAGTCCTAGGAATGGTATCTTCTTCATGACAATACTATAACTGTGGTTTTGTTTCCCCACACTGGAGGATGGACAATGTACTGAAGTACAGTTTTATAAGTGAATAAAACAAGAAGAAACCCAAACAAACTTCAAACCCCCCTGTAAATCATAATAAGTAATGCCCCTGAGCCCATGGAGAGCCTTGCTCAGCCATGCAAGCAGCTCTCCTGCCAACTGAGGAAGTGGCAATTCCCAGTACTTTTGGGAGTAGAAACAAAAGGTTGGGATGTGATTGATACTTGGCACTGATGGCTGATCCAGGACTTCTGCACTATATGATTGCTCTTGTTTTGTTATGCTGCTTGAGAATTTAGAATTTGACTCCTAGGGTAAGTGAAGAAGGGGAGAACTTCAGGAAGGCAGAGATGGGAAGAGAACAGGTGGCAGAAGATGGACTTTGTTACAGCTGCAGCCTTGTGGGCTTAGTATTGGATTAATGATCTGTTCAGGTGCCACTTAGAGTACTGTCATCCAGAGCACTGAACTTTAGGAGTAGATTAAAGAAAATATATGAAGCTACTGCAGAACAGCCTTGTTCTGATGAAGGCTGAAGAATTCACATGATCCAAACAAAACCCCACCATACCATTGTTGCCTTTTTCTGCTTGTTTGCAGAGATTGAATGGATTTCAGAAGATGGTTGACCTAGTTTCTTGGGTGACAAACTAATATACATGTCTGCTTTCTATAAAATCTAGTCATAGACCAAACTGATGTGTAAGCTGGTTGAAAATCTTAGAATGTAAAGGTAGTTTGCTAACCTAAATATCTTAGACCTTGATTTTAAGGAAATCAAAAGGTGATGTGATAAAGGTATATGAAATAAGATATACAGCACAGGCTGATAGAATGAGTAACTTTTCTTAATGGCATCTGAAGTTGGCACCCAGTTATCAGGTGTAAATAAATGTAAAACAAATCAGGCTTTTTATTTCCCCCTCACCTCACAAAGTACCTAATTGAACTGTGACATTTGCTGTCACTGTTGGCTGGAGAGGCTGAAGATGTGAATATCAAATGTGTAGAGATGACTTGTAGTTCAGGTAGTCTTTGCACTACCTCTAAAAGGGTCCTGAGGATAGTTCCCTAAATAAATACCTGCTGTTGACCTAAGTGAGCACTTGGTGTGAATCATTTTGGCTGTTCATTCCTTGTCAAAAAACACCCATTTGCATTTAATAAGTCAGACTGTAAAGGGGTAGTAGTCTACATTCAGTGTCAAGATCCTTAAACTTCTAAGGAGAAAATTCAGGACTTTTCTTCATCTGTGGATTTTTAGCAAGTATAAAGACAAAGAAAAGATATTTTGTGCAAAAACCCTTCTGTTACTAGAAGGATATTCTTCTTTAAGTCACGCTTGAGTTTATAACTTCTGTAAAATAGGAACATGTCTGTACTTATTCTTGTATCGGTGCTGAAAATCAATATATTTAAAGGTAGTGGTAGTGCTGGTTGTGATACTGATTGTAAGATTTTTTTTGACACCAAAGAATAGAGGGGAAGGGAAGCTAATCAATTTATGTTATTTAAGGCCACTAGGTAGAAAATCCTGTACCTTGAGAGCTGTTTCTGAAGTAGTCATAAGTCAGGATCCCGTGTCCTACCTGTGGTAATCTTGGTTATAAAAAATGCCAAATTCATGTATCATACTTTAGTGTGGAAAGTGACTTTCTAAACCTACTGATATGGGACCCTTATTAAATAACCCTCCATATTTGCATCACTCTACTTGTTAGCATTTCCTTCTCTGCAAATTCGAATTTTGTGATGGAGGTAAGCTTAAGTTGGAGTCTTTTCTGCTACTGTGTCCAGCAGGAGGAACAGGTTAACCTGCTGAATTGAAAAGAAACAAGTTCTCCCTCTTTTTCTTTCTGTGAAGCTAGCAATGGTGTTAAAAGTTGGAAGAAGGAGGGGCAGGAAGAAAATACTTGCTGATTAACAGCTACTGTAGTTTTCAAACCGAGCTGCACTTACCCTGTTGGACAGTCTTGTTTAGCATGGAATTGTACAGTTCTGCATAAGGATATTGCAGTATTTATTCTGTGGTTACTTTCTCATGCTGATGGTGTTTTTCTTCCCTCTGTAAGCTTGCTGTAAAAACTGAGTTGTTGATATTGGTCTGCATGAAACTTGAACTTGATGGGTTTTACTGCTTGAAAGTGGGACTTTTTTTGCTAGTAGATATAGTTCATGTTTTTTAGTTACAGTGATTCCTGTTTGTATTAAAACTACTGTGTAAACTGATTTTTTGTAGCCATTTTGGTGTTACTTTTTCTGAAGTTAATGGCCTATGTATCATGTGGTATGATACATGAAAAAACAGGAGTAAAGGTGTAACAAGAACTTAAATAAGGTAACACAAACAACTCTCAGCTACATCATGGCTTCATAACCACCCTCAGCCCCCCCAATCTCCATTTTATCCCTGTTGTAGGTTTAATTCCATCACCCTAGTGCTGACTGGGAGAGCCTTGCACCTTCTGGGTAGGTTTGGAAAGGTGCTTGTATGCTTTTTTTCCCCACTTTTCAAGCCTGCCAGGCTGGCCTGGTGGGAAGGCTGTCCCTTTATTCCATGAGAGCTTTGGGGGACCTGTACTGATGGTGTTGAGTTGCTTGAGACTCAGAATAGTGTTGGAGAATGTTGCAGTTGGAGGTTGAGTGCGAGACCAAGACAGAGCTGTAGTGGGAGATGGTTCTGGTGGATCCCCAGGCACGGGGATGTTGCTGGGACCATCCTGGCTGACCAAATCCAGTAGCATCTCATTGGGCAGTGGAAGGTCTCCTGCTACATCCCCAATAGCTTGGATGTTGTGGGCAGCACAGTGGCTGAGGATGTTGCTGCCCAGGGCAGCATGAGGTCCAGCAAGACCACCTGCAAGGGTTGGAACCTGGGTCCAGGCAAGCCCTGGTATCAGTAGAGTTTGGGGGATGAGGGGATTCAGAGCAGCCCTGAGGAGAAGGACTTGGGGGCGTTGGTGGATAAAAAGCTCAACATGAGCCATCAGTATGTGCTTGTATCCTGGAAAACCAACTGTGTCCTGGGCTGCATCAAAAGCAGGGGGAGCAGCAGGTGAGGGAGGGGATTCTGCCCCTCTGCTTCACTCTCATGAGACCTCATCTGGAGTAGTGTCCACCTCAGGAGTCCTCAGCACAGCAAAGGCATGGACCTGTTGGAGTGAGTTCAGAAGAGGCTCACAAAAACAATTAAAGGCATGGAGCACCTCTCCTATGAAGGCAGGTGGAAAGAGCTGGGGTGGTTCAGCCTGGAGAAGAGAAGGCTTTGGGGAGACCTCAGAGCACCTTCCAGTACCAAAATGGGGATTATAAGACAGATGGGGACAGACTTCTTAAACAAGTCTGTTGCAATAGCACAAGGGGCAGTGGTTTTAAACTAAGAGGCCAGATTGAGACTAGGTACAAGGAAGAAAATTTTACAATGAGAATAGTGGAACACTGGTACAGGTTGAGAGAGGTGGTAGATGCCCCATCCCTGGAAGCATTCAGAGTTAGATCTGAGTGAGCTGATGGATTTGAAAATGTCCCTTGCCATGGCAAGGGGTTGGACTAGATGACCTTTACAGGTCCCTTCCAACCCAAACCATTCTGATTCTGTGCTTCCCTGCAGTGATGTGTTGGGAAAATCTGTTTTGAGATGTTTCTCTGATCTGGTGATGTGTGTTGATTTTGATTATGCATTCATGGTCTGAATTGCCTGTTTGGTCTTGTTGTGTTAAGGGTGAGGTGAGTAGTTCATCAGAATCAGAAGAACAACTTAAAGCAAGTTAATTTTTGGCCTTCTGAATGTTTTGATCAGTTGTGCATCTTTTACTGTCCTTTACTATTAGTGAAGAAGCAGCAATTGCACAAAGTCATAGTTGAACGTTATCAACCAGCAAAATTCAAATGAACTGAACTTTTTTCCTGGCTAAAACCAATGAACAGTTTGTCCTAATCTGAAGTCTATCCAAAGGCAGTCGAGGAAAGCTAGAATTTAACTCACCCTCAGGTACTCATTGTGATTTATATTTTCTTGTGACACTTTGCTGCTAGGGAAAGTAGCCTGGGAAACTGCAGGCGTAGGTAATGCTGGCAGTTGTTGGAATATCCTAAAGATCCAAGATTTTGTTGATTTGCATTTCATGGAAACGTTAGCCCTACTGAGAAGTTAAGGAGGAAATCCTTCCATGTTCAGATTCATTTCAAACCAGTGTTGTACTTCTGGTCTTTTCAGAAGTACATTCAAAATGTGATGTGTCTCTGCATTACAATCATTATTTAAGACCATGGTTTACTAACCCGTTGCCTCAGAGCAAACTTGAGTTTCAAGTATGGCCTCCCCAGATAGTTCTGACAGACTGTTCTGTTTAAAGAAAATTGGAAACCTCCATCTTTGTAGTGGTGTCATATTCAAAAAGAACCCCAAATTCGAAAACGTGTTGTAGTATAAAACTGACATAAATTGTGCATACAACTGGAATGGTAATTTGGCAAAAAAAAAAAATATTTGTTAGTGACTTTTTTTCAGTTTACCAGAATTTTGATTGCCGAGCAGCAGCTTTTTGTGCATGTGTGTAAAAGATGAGCAGGAAATGACACACAGCAGATCATTTTGTGGCTACTGTTAAAGTAACTGGCATAGTCCTGTAAAAGTTGTCTGGGGAAATGAAAAAAAAAAAATTTACACATTCCAGCAAATTCCTTTTGCTGTTATCTCTGTTGTACGTGGACAAAGTACCTTTTTCTTTTATATCTCAGCATTCATTAAACACCATTTGGTTAGATCTGACTTTAAATGGCTACATGTAACACTATCTCACCAGAATGGAGAGAATTTGTCATCCCATGATACTGCTGAAAATGGTGTGAAGTAGAAGGACTTGGCTCAGCTGAATGAAGGATAACATTAGGTTAGGGAAAAAAAGGAAAGAAACCAAACCAAAATTCAACTGATAATAAAGCTCTGGTATTTAAACTCAAAAGGCAAGATGGTCTCACTACATAAGCATAGTGCTCATGGTGGCAGAGCTGAGTTTTCTGGGGAACTTCCGAGTATCTGACAATCTTGATGCTGTTGCAGTCTAAAGAGTAAAGCAATTGGGAGAGAAATATCGGTTTATTCTTAGGAGTTGGGAGGAATTGTGTTGAACAAACATGCAGAGTACAACAAAAATCTGTTTGAGTATGTAACAGTAATGTGTTGACTGACTCTCATGCATTTTGTGTTGAGGGCTGTGTGTGCTTGGGATTGGAGCTGAAGTGTGAATTAATGTGAATAGCAACACCTTTGGAGAAAAAGGTGGAAAGTTGCAGTTTTGACTCCAGTCTGCAAACAAGAAAGTTGACATTGTTTTTAATGGTTAGATGGAGGAAAAGTGTAAGTGTATACAGATATTAAATCCTACAAGTACTTGACAGACAGAATTTCTCTGCTGTAACACAGAGATTGATGGAAGTTCAACTTTGGTGAAAAGACAAACTGCTACATAACCCATAACTACAACTGCTTTCTTGGACTAGTTGCAATTCTCTATAACAGCATGGCTTTAACTGTGTTCTTGGCATGATGGCCTTCTCCCCCCTCCCAATTTTTACCATGTTGGGTTGTTTTGATTTCCTTCTTTCTCAGAGCTAACCTTTCTGTGCTGTACAGCAATAAAAGATCTGTCTTCTTGTGTCCCCTGGGAGATAATGGAGGCAGGTGATAAAGTGGTTAATATTGTCTTCTACCACTGCCTCTGTGTAGTAGCTCCTTCTAAGCTTAAATAAATTTGTAGCAGTTCTGTTCAGCATTTATAGTTCATTACATTCGTTTTCAATTTCAGGTTTCTAAGTCTCAAAGTCTTGTATCTCAAGGCTTTTCCTCTCACTGTATCAGGCTAGTAAAGAAGTGGCAATAATTCTTACTAATCCAATTTTAATAAACTGTTGTCACTGACAAGTTACTTGTAAGGCAGACCTGAAAGGGTTATACCTTATGAAATTCCAGCATCCTTCCTGCTTTTAGATGTGGGGGGTTTTTAAGCAAAAAAAAAAAAAAAAAAAAAAAAAAAAAAAAAAAAAGCTGGTAATTTAGGCCAACTGATCTTATTTTTTATTGGGAGGATTTTGGGATTTGGATTTTATGTTGGGAAAATGGGCATTTTCAGGTCTGATGACAGAGCAGATCTTTAAGCTAGGAACCACTTAGTGTCTTGCAGATACCTCTTAAAGGATGTCCTCCCGTCAAAGTTGTGAAGGCAAATGCTTTAAATAAAAGTTTGGAGATAAATTTATTCCTGTGATCTTTGTCACAAGCAATCTCCACTGTCAGTGAGATTCAGGAGTAACATGGGATTGCTTGCCCTAATGCCTGCCTTTGAATTCTGTATAGTTGTGCTAATTTAATATTAATTTTGTATGTACTTTAGAATATAATGAGATGCTCAACCTACAAAGAGGTACTGAATTCATTCTTCTTCTTTGCAGATGCTTGTTCATATATGTACAACAAAATTGTTTTTGCAGATTATATGCTAACTCTTCCTTGAAAGTAAGGAATAGCATTCCTTGATTTTTATCTCCTTTCTGCCAAGGAAAGGAATAAATTGCCAAGACTTCTCTGCCAATGAAGAATACTTTGAGAATGCATTTCTTTGTGGTTATAGCTATATAGAGACAGTGTAAATTAAAGAATGTTTTAAAACTGAAAGTACATTAATCTAGACTGACTAAACAGTCTTGCTTAACTTCTCCTTTTAGTCAAGTAACAGTGGCATCCTAAAAGTCTGCCTGCACTTAACTATGATACAGTACAGCTGTATAAATTAATGTTTTGAGTAGTTCTGAGTTGAGAGATTTATAAGAACAAGGTTGGTAGCTGCAGATACTTCATTTTCCCCTCAGGTAAGTTCAAAGTCAACCTCATATTTGAATAATTTGTCTAGGGACTTACTTCCATATACAAAGATTTCTCCCAGACTTGTACTATTTTGACCTGGTCTCTTATCCTCGGATATTGTAGGACAGTTTTTCGTTCTTCCTAACTAAGCTGAGGCTCTGGAATTGCTTGCTCTTTGCCTTCAGAAATGGAGAAAAAAAAAGCCTATGCATGTGCACAGGTTTTGGTTTCTTTAACTTAGAATAGAGTCTATTTTGGTTTCTGAGTATCTATTCTGTAAATAGAGAAAAGTAGACTTGGGTAGAATTTTTGAAAGCGGAACCAAAATCTTGAAGCTCAACCTCTTCAGAAATGCTTGTTTTCCCTTGAAATTTCCAGTTAGGCATTTTTAAAGAGTAAACAGGCCAGAAAGAAGGTTTTTTTATCCTTCAGCACAGAGCTACACACTGAGGAGAAGGATGAAAGCTATGAATTTGCACATTGGGCGTGGCGTTTATGGTGGTGACTTTAAACTGTGTTGCAACTCCTGAGTGCTTTACTGATTTCAATGTTTCTGATAACAATGCTTGCACACCAGAGAAGCCTGGTGAGGGTGAGGAAGCATTCAGCTTGACAGCAGATTCAAATTCAGGAACAGCGGCACAGATAATACAACTTATTAAAAACTTTGTTGATTCTTAAACTTTCAAAACGTTTCATAGTTAAGAAAACTTCTGGGCAGCTCTGATTTCTGATGAAATGTAGCAATAAGTTCAGATTAAACCACTCAACTATTACATTGTTCTGTTGTGGAGCATGTTTCTAACTGTCAACTTGTGAAGGATGCTGATGTGGCTGAGTGAAATTTAGAGTAATTTTTGTGCAAAGAGTGAGATGTTTAGGGCTCACTACCTCACTTCTTTTTTTCCATTGGAAATACCTAAAATATCATAAGATGTGAAATGCATATCCCATATTTAAGCATTTTATTTACTCACTAGGACACCTGGCATTCATAAAATTGATAGCAGTTTAAACCAGAAATTCCAAAACTACACTTCTTTCGTGGGTGTGAGACAGCAGCTTTGTGGAAGCCCTGGGTACTTTAGAATATAGTGACTCTATTAAAAAAATTCCCATCAGCACAAGCGTTCAGAAGAGTAGGATGGATCAGGTCTATCCATCAGTAGGCTGGTTTCTGTCTGTGTCTTTCTCTTTCTGCCCCTCTCCACCACTCCTTTTTTGTCACTGTCTGGTCTTAAGTAAGCTGCTTTTCACCTTGTGTGCCTTTTAAACTTCCATGTCGTTCTGTGTGTGACTTAATGCTACTTGAGTTTGTATACTGGGGAATGATCCTCTTTGCCGTTTCCCTGCTTTTGCAGATGGACATACCAGGGGAAGTGAAGTGTTCTACCTTTGGTCTTACGGATGTGGGTCTGTGACAATAAACTAGAAAGAACTGCAGTTGGAAGGAGGTTGAGAGTCTCTGCCTTTAGGTAGTAACTTTTATTGGCTAGTAGAAAAGTTATAGCTGTGTTTTTGGAAATAAATCTGCTTCAGTGCCTTGGCACTACCCCAATATGCCTTTTTGGAACAGTGATCCTTGACATAAGTGGGTGCTGAAGCAGCTCTTTCCTGTTACAGGCAGAGTGCTTAGTGGAAAAAACTAAATGTCTGAAAAATGCTGTTTGATAATTCCTCATGATAATCAAAACTTCGGTAGTATGTACAGGAGTATAAGGTAAGGAAGCTGTTCCTTCCTCAGAGTTTTAATTTCTTACCATGCAGTGCTCTTATGATGCTGTGTATGTGCACAAAGGCAGCACATGAGGCTCCAGAAACTGCCTTACTAATATGGGGTTTCTCACAACTAGCATGAATTAGTTCTCATTAACATTGTGTTCAGGCATCAGCAGGATGTGATAACTCTGTGTCCGAAGTTACAGGTTTTGAATCCACTTCTCATGGCAGTGGTAGATTTTATTTAGAAGTTTCAGTCTTGGCGAAGAAACTGGAGCTGCTGCCCTCTGCTATCTGTTAAAAATGTGACATGGAACCAGTTAGAGATGCCATCTTTCTGAACTACCATTGTTTCTCTGCCTGATTTCTTGACAACTTTTCTGATATTCTCACGAACTGCTTAATAACTTCTCTGTTGTCATAAGCATGGTATTCATGATCATGGAGGATACTCTGTCTGACGAATGAACCAAGAAGATGGTTTTACTTTTCTAAGTGTGGTTTGTTCTTCAGACTCTTGTTGTACGAGATAGGGATAGAATTTTTGGATCCTGTTAATGGTTTGAGCACAAATTTATCTTTGACTCTAAGGCTTCTTCCATGGGAACAACCTTTTCTATAAATTTGATTTAAATACACCTAGTAGAATGCAAATTATACTCTAACGCTCAATTTTCATCTTAGAAATCTGTCCCAGTGTAGGTGCAGCATTGTTTTTAATAAGTTTGTTTTAACTACAAGACATCTTGGTACACTCCTCTGTAATAATCCAGCAGTAACCAATGTTGCATTTTGTTGACCTGGATGAAACTTTTTCCCTGCCTCAAGCACATTGTGTTTAACGTGTGCGTCTTTTCGAGGGTTTTTTAATTATTTTTATTTGTAATCTCTGTGAAACGATGGTTTGATCAGAAATTTGGAACATTTGCATGATTTTTTTTTATTATTATTCAAGGTGGTCTTAGCAAAAGATTTTTTTGGGGCAGAACTATAATGTACATATTGAAGTGGAGTTACTGTTTGCTATTTCCAGGATCAGACTGGACTGTCTCAAGTGATTATTTAACTTCTTACTGTCTGTAGGGCCTTATCTGAAAGGCTTAATAAACTCAAGTTTTCAGCAGTAAAGCAGTAACGTCCATTATTTTTGAGGTTGATGGATGAGAGTTTAACATAAATATCTTGGTTAGATGGGAATGCAGTATCTGATTTTTGGAGTCTGTACTGCTTCAGCAACTTCTGTCTGTAAGATGATGTAGTGCAGAGATCTGGGAGGTGTTCTGCGCTTCACCCAGTGTGTCCTCACTGACTGCTTTGAAGGGTCACTAAACAGCCTGTTTTATGCTTATCCGCTTCGAGATTCACCCATTGCTGCCCTTAGTAACTCTTGTGTAGCAGAATTCAAAGACTGCACACCTGGCTAAAGTCCTGCTCTGCTCAGTGCTGGATGCTTTGCCTCGTCACTAAGAAAGATAAGATAAGAAACTGGGGCACAGCAGCAATAATTACCTGGAAGCAAATAGGAAGTCTGTAGTAAAAACAGGGATCAAATGCATGTTTCCCTGTTACTGCAACATTAGACTGAGTTTCTGTAGCTGAATGATTCCTAAAAAACATCTTTATAAGATAGAGACAAGGTTAGTAGTAACCTAGAGAACTCCTTTAATTTCTCTGCAGTGATATGTTAACTGAAAGTACATCCAAGTGAAAACCTTTCATTGTTTCAGATCTGGAAGATCTTAGTCGTTGGTGGTGGTGTTTTGTGGTTTTTTGTTTGTTTATTTGTTTGGTTTTTAGTACTATTTTTGCAGATACTTGTATTTTTAAGCAAATAACTAATTTCCCACAAAAATATGAGAGATGGGGGCTGAGAAAGCTAACATCCATTTCTAGATTTGAGTGATAAGATAATGAGTAAGTTAATATTTGTCTTGTCTTAATCTTTGAAAGCTAGATTAATTTTTATTGAAAGAGAAAAAAGCTACTGGAAACCTCTTGATCAGTCGAAGGGGTTTTGCATTACTCTTTATGAAGTCAGCCTCCCTTTGGTATTGTGCTTTCTGTGGTGCTTATGACAGTACCATAAGGCAAAAGTAATTTTATAGTTTACCCACAGTGACAAGCATATCTTTATTAATGAGATTTATTGTTATGTAAGTCTTCTCATTTCCTCTGTCTTGTTTTTGTCATATTCCAGTATTCAGAGATTGCTGGAAAATGTCTGCTGTGTTGGAAAGTTCCTGCTGCAGGAGGTTCTGCTATAAGAACACCCATAAATCATCCAGTTCTTTGGCAGTGTCTTTTCCACATGAGATGTCCCTGATAAATTGTGTAAGTTCATGTATAGCAATGCAAATAATTCCATAGTAGGTAATGTTTGTTCTACCTCATGCTGGGCACGGCGACCCTCACACTAAACCCTGTTTATTGTGAAAGTTAACTAGCCTCACTTGTTCTGAGACTCCTTCCAACAGAGATGATATGGAAGCTTTCTGTAGTTGAAGCCAACAAGGCTTCAGTCAGTCCTGTTGCAGCAGATGATTTAACTTCTCTGAGCTCTCTTAACTCTGTGTGTGTGTGTAGCCTTTTCCTGTCAGCAGCCAGACACGTATATATGGTGTGCAATTAATCTGTGCATCTGTACTCCATCCAACACGCCCTGTAGGCACTGAATCATAGTCCTTGAACAGATGAGTACTACAGCACCACGTGATGGATCCAGTTTCTTCCTAGAAGGCATCGACGGTGCGCGTGCACGCGCTTTCATTTATACCCCTCGCCAAGCTGGAGCTTCCTTCTGGGCTCCTCTTACACAATCCCTGTCACACTTTTCCGGTTACCGTGTTTCTGAAGAGCTCAGGAGCCTCTGCCTTCCGTTTGGTTGGACATTAACCTCATACGTGGCGCTGCCCGTGCTCCGATTGCACAGTGTGGGAAGGACCCTGTGGGTTTCTCCTGAAGGAGCAGCCTGGAGCACGATCCACCTGTAGAGCAACTCTCATTGCTTGGCTTGATGGAGTCCCTGATCTAAATTTGGAGATTGCAAAAGCCAGGCACCTTGACTTGAAGCCTGGTTACGATTATTAGTGCAACTTGTCACTGTTATTCAATGGTACTCCTGAACCTGGTGGTCCTAGGACTTTTTTATGATGCCCGAAGCCCTTGTACAAACGGTACTCTTGTTGTGTGTTCATCCACTTGCAAATTAATGGTAAGTGGGTGAAGGGAAGCTTCTATATATGCATGTCTGCTTTTTGGAGTTTTACTTATGTAGAGCAACTTTGTGTCTACCAGAATTGTGCTGGCCATGTTTCCCCAGTTTTATGTGATAGAGTTCCTTTGCTTCTTGTATGTATTTAATCGAGTTTTGTGGCTGCGTTTCTTCATAAAAAACTCTGTCAGAATCCATTAGTCTTCAGGTAAGTCTTTCTAGCCTTATTGTAGCAAAAAAGCTTTGTAGTGTGACAAGTCTCTAAATAAAAATAATTTTTTAATTATTATTATTTGGCCGCTGTTCCAGGATAAAGTTTGAGTTGAAAAGCATGTACTGACTCCCTTGTTGCAGTCTCTAGAACATGTATGTGACTGTTTGGGTGTTGGTGTTTATTTCCCTTAAGCAGAAAAATGTAAGACTTGTTCTTAAATGCTTTCTTTGATACTCCAAATACAGGGTAATATAGAAAAATTGTTGTGCTCCTCTTCTGAATGAGGTTGCAACATGCACATTAAATGTAGGAAAAATGCCTCTGGAGATGATGGCATCTGCAAGGACCCTTTGAACAAAGGTCTTGTGCTCTCTCAGTACAGACCTAAATGGGAGGTTGTGGGGAGCGTAAGAATGGCTTAAAATTCATCAGATTTCCTGTGCAGAAACAGGAGTCCAGTTGCCTTTAATGTCTCGCTAGTGAGAAGCGGATGTAAAATCTGAGACAGACTGCAGACAACCTTCTGGGGTGAAGCTTCCTACTCAAGGTCTCAAAACATAAGCTTTGCAGTATTTTTTTTTTTAAGCAAATATTGGTTCCTAAAAAGATCATTCAGACTGCTTAATCTAAGAGCTTAAACTATTTACACATCAGATAAAGTTAGGTACTGTAAACATCACTAAGAGCTGGAACTAATGCCTGCCCCTCTGTGGACTAGATAACAGGCTTGTCTAAATCCAGAGGAATAGGAAACAGGAGGAAAAAAAAGGATGTATTGACCAGATATTGAGAGCTGTTGATTCATAGCATCTTTCCTCTGCCCTTCCCTTTTCTTAATAGCAGACTCTGGCATAATAATCTACTGATGGTAGCATAAGGGCCACCTCACTCTATCCTCTATCTGAGGATTCTTGAGCCAGGCTAGTGCCTCTCTTCCAGCTGAGGCTGGGATACTTTATGAGTAAAAATATGAAGGACACTGAAGCTGTAACATGTCATAAATAGGGGGTTAAGGTGTGGATCCAGGAAAGGCTAAGCACAGAAGAGCCTGGTGAGAAGGAATTTTTGTGGAATGGGAAAGTCTTTTGTGTTTAGTCTTTGCTTACAATAGATCTCTGTCCAATGGAAATCTTAAACTGTTCTTGGAGTTGGGATATGCAGCTTCTATCCTATGGTTGCGAGCCTTAACTTATTGAAGGATTTGTGTAGCTTGCTCATAACTTTAACAGTTAAAGCTCCTAGAAACCAGAACTCCTGGTTTGCTTGTCCTGGTCACACAGGGACCTACTTTTACTGTGCCTCTGTGGATAGTAGAAGAATTAGGACTGGTCTGATGTTGATTCCATTGGGTAATTCCTGATTTCTACAATGTAATTCAGTGCTTTGGTTGAGTGTTGTGTATCCAAGGAGAAAATATACATTAACTGAGATCTGGAGTCAAAAGATATGTGGTACCTGTACTTGAAAGGGAAGAAGCATTCCAGGTTGTGCCTGTTTCTCTGTATGACAAAAAATTATCTGCTCCTGACATTTCTGACCAAGTTTGTATGAGTTAGATGATATGAACTTGATTGTCTTCCTCCTTTGTATTGTATCAAGAACATCCTCTCACTGAGAGTAGGAAAATATTAGTCCTGTTTCAGTCTCTGTGTAACTGTATGTACGTGCCCTTTTCAGCCTGCTATGGAAACTTGCTCCATAAACTAATCTGGAGAACATGTCATCTGTGTGCCGCCTCTTCATCTCTAAGTTGAGTCACTCTGAGGGCTTTAGTCACTCTCTAAGGAGTAGCTCTGTTTTAAAAGGGAACTGGAGAAAATACTTGTCATGTTTTTTCAAGTTGGGCATCAAATATATTCTTCTCTGCCCATAGTTAAACTGCAAGCCTGGCCCATGTAAGAATATTCAAATGATTGGCATCATAACAGCTCCACTTCCACATTTGTCTTTGAAACAGAGGAATATGCTCGTTGTATGGCCAAATGGAATATGTATTGAGCGATTTCAGTTTGGTTGGTTTTTTACATAAGAGCTACTTTCTTATTGCTGCATTTACAGTAAATATAGGCATAGGCTCCTGAGCTCCAAGAAGCTGGGTGGATAAGGGCTTGAAGGTAAGTAGTGGTCTGGTGATAGTCAGAACTCCTGCAGTGTGAGCAAACTACTGGAACTGAAGCGTACACTATTTCCAATTGTAATTAATAAATACTTAAAAAAAAAGGTGATAAGGGTAGTTACCTGGTAGGATTCAGTCCTTCTGTAGTACTTAATTTTGAAAAACCTGTATTTTTAAAGGAAGTTGCTAAACCATGCCACAGTACTGAACTCAAAATATCAAGTCCAGTGTTTGAAAGCTGCAATATGGCCCTGACAGGAGAAAGTATTTACAGATGGAAATCCTTTGGAGTTATTATCAGAGGAAAAACTGGTCAGTGCTCTGTTGGTAAATTATACTTCGGTGAATACACTGTGTTGGGCTGATAATACTTTAAACCTGTGACAAATGTTTGCTATGGGACAAAGGAAGGTTATGTGTGTTGTCTTTGCAACTCTTAATGAACTAGACCATCTTCAATGACACACAAAATTATCTTCTAGTGCATTAACATTACACGTTTTGTTGGTTTGCAGATCAAACCTATAAGGAATAGCATGCTTAAATCCTGTAACTGATGCTGTTCTGGTGAATGAAGAAAAGTAATAATTTGATGTTGAAAATGGTCAGGGTGTCACTAGAGTGCTGTGGTGTTACACAGAAGCAGAACTGCAGTCTTCTGGAGGCAGATAGTCTTAACTCTGGAATGTGTCTTAGCATCAGAGTTATTAACTGTATGGTGTACAGTTGAAGCTCAGACTACTGAGTTTTGGTGTGATTATTTTAATCTTAAACACTTAGTTTCATTTCTGTCCTGGAAATAAAGTAATGAGATCTTTCTCAACTGTGTAGAAGTAAATTTGGGGATATTTTTCATAGTTCTCAGACTACCAGTTCCTCAGATCACAGGAGAATTTCCTCTTTCAACAGAAAATTAAAGTTTTGGCAGTGTATGTTTGTAAAGGAAAAAGTAGTATGTATCATTTTAGTGAGCTATAAAATTCTCGAGTTTTGCTTGTCATGGAACTATCTGTGAATTGTAGTATTTGTAGGTGTTCCTATTTCTGTAGGACGCTGATTGTGTTGCTTTCTGCTTCTTCTTTTGTAACTGCCTTATTATGAAGAGTAGCCTGCCAGAAGCTCTGCAGGGATTATTTTGACTGCTCAATGTATGTGCCGTGTTATGTCTGACAACAGAATTGTTTGTGAACTACCATAAGCCTTCTGACACTTCGTTGTCTTTGTGGCTTTTTTTTTTTTTTTTATTTAACTCATTTTATGTACTCTGCTTTTCAGATATCTCTCATGATGGGCTTGTTGTCTCTAGCCGTCTGTTGTGATCTTGTGTCAGGAAGGATACATCACCTTAAATCCACATTGCTGTCTCTTCTGTACATCCTTTACTTTGAGCTAAGCAAAACCAAGCACATGCAAAGAGGATGTATGTAATGAGATTTTTAACTGTGTTTCATATCTTTACAACAGTGCTGGGCATACAGGCTAGGTGGAGGGGTGGAGTTACTCCTAAATGTACGTCAGACAAAGCTTTTGTGTTGAAATAACCTGCATGTTAAGTTGTGAAATCTAAATTTGTCTGGGCCTTTGAAGAGACGCTGTGTAGGTTACCAGTTAAAGTGGAAGTGAAATGGCATCTCAAGCCACCCCAGATGGTCACTTCAGTAGTGTCCTTGGGAGGAGAAGTGTCCAGCTGGAGCAGGGCAGAGACCTGGAGCGTGTGTTATTGGGTCAGCAACTGAGGGTTTGAGCAGAATTTCAGGACAGATTTTGACCTGTTTCTCTCTGCATCTCAGCCCTGAGTCATCCCTGTTACCTGCTTGTGAAGACTTGTAGCCAGCTCTGACACAGGGCTTACGTGGGCTGTGAGTGGCAGTCTTGCTTTAATGGTGGCCAAGACTGCAGAATTATTTATGTTAACTTGAAGCCCCTACATAGAAACTGCTGGATCTGACAATAACTGCCTGTGTTGCCACAGTATTTCAGCAAAATCTTGCATGGGGTACCCTGAATCTCTCAGTATAACCTATTAGCTCCTGGTTTAGTGGCTTTACCCTTCCCTCCTGAGGACACAGCCATTAATAAATTTCTCAGAAGTTTTCTTCCTTGTAGCTTAAATGAGTGCAGAACTTGGAGGCCTGAGAATCAGTGGCTGTGACTCTGCCTGTTGGAACATGTACACCCGAGAAAAGTGAACAGTGAGATTCACAGAAGGCTCTTTGCATCTTCATGGTTAATGGTTTTCTTGAGCGTGAATTTTGTATGGAGATCAAGATTTAATCAGATGCTGTACTTCAGAGTTTAATTCCACCTTCCCCTTAAGTGACAGAATTAATGAAGTAAGGGATGGTCACTTAAATGAATAGATGAAGTCTCCCTAATTTAGCAGTAACAAGTGGGTTTATTGTCTGCTTTCTTCTTTTAAACTCACCGTCCTACAAAGCTATGCCAACACAGTGTGTGGAGGGCAAGCAAGGATATCTCCTGGGAATGAGTTTACTCTATTGTTGTTCACCTGCTATTCTCATTAGCCTGTCAAAGAAACTGTGTTAATTTGCTCCACAAAGGTCTACTGAAGTTAGGAAAACTAGCTTGTGAACAAATTTTATCTGTAAACCAAGATGGCACCTAATTTGATTTTTCTCAGCTGTGTTATTTATACCATAGGTATAAATGGATTAATCTAGATCACGAATAAGGAATTTTTGCCTTGAAAGCTGTAGAAATCTTCCAAAAGGGTCACCTGTGTGCAGCTTTCTCTGTGTGCTGCCACTCAGCAGCCCCTTACCTCTGCAGTTCCTCCTGCACACCAGGCTTTATTCTTTGCCCAGCACTGGCAGATGATGTAGTTCCACCACTTGTGGATGTTTCCATGATCCCTCCAGTCTGCTGTTACCTACAGGTGTTCTACAGGTTGACTTTTCCCATGCAGAATCGCCCCACAGCTGTTGCTGCTGCCACTTGCTTCTCTTTCTCACCTAAAGGCCAGTCTGCAGGAATGGGTTGTCAGGGAGGAGAAATGCTGAGCAGCCAGGAGGGGCATCAGTGCAGGATGGGAGAGGCAGAAGAGTCTCCAGTGGGCTTAAATATTGCTTTCAGTAAAACAAATTGCTACATGTGACTTCAGGTAGTTAAAATCTCAGAGACTGAACCATTTGAATTTGGCAACATAGTTCTGTGTGCGCTGGTCCAGTGGGTGCATAACAAAATTTCTGTTAAATGAAATGATCAATCATGCTTGGAACAAAAATCCACTTTGTGGTACTGAATAGGAAGCTTTGAATACTGCAGTATAGCAGGGTAAAAGGAAGTGTTTTTGTGGACTGTACTGAAGGAACTTGCACATGTTGTGTTGCATAAATGGTCACTCAGGCAGCAGGACTTCCAACCCTGTTGCAGGATGTAGGAAGTGACAGAACTGCTTTGCTCAGCTGTTGCCAAGCAGCATGAGTGGAAGGACCTTATGGCTTCCATTCAGAAGTTTTCAAGGGAATTGTTAACTTCATACGACTTGCCTGGCAAGAGGACCATGCGTGAAAGGGACTGAAACAGGGTAGTGGAACAATTGTTAAAACAAAGCCTATGCTTTAACAGAGTGAATTGGGTATTTTTTAGATTTCCCTGTCTGCAGGAGAGAGAAATAGTGCTTTTTACAACATTTGCAGAAAAAAAATAAAACCCCACCACATTAATTTGGCAGGCACTTGCTTATCTTAGGTGCTGCCTTGATACAAATTGGCAAAAGTTATTGTTTGCTTCAGTAGCTGTGAATAGGATCCCTTGATTTTATTTATCAATTAATATATTGTTAATAACTCAGAGTACTTGTTCTTCTGAGCTATGCTTTTCAGGTCACAGGTTTTTCCTTTGTGGAGAGGGCGAGAGGAAATGGGTGATATCTTTTGATGGTAGTTTTCACTGTGACTAAAATCATTCCCCGGCTTTGATACTTCATAGCTCTTCCCCTTTGCACCCGTGCTTCCCAAGCTGGGACAAATCTGTAATGTTATGGCCTTTGTGATTGGAAAATTCACTGCAAAGCAGTGTATTTTTTGTTAAATGCTCATTAATCAGGATTACCTGATGAAAGAGGAACTGCTGATAGCTGATTAAGTACAAATTAATGCTGAATTTTTCAAGCCTCTTCAGCTGGATTTGAAATGACATGGCAGGGATTTTATGTTTCTAAAACAAGTTTGGGCAAAAAACAGATGCGTTGCAGAATATGCTTGACTTTGCTGTAGGAGCAGAAAGAGAATTGGAGTACAGAATGGGAAGATCACTCTTTGAAAAAAACCTTGAGATGAGACATATTAGAAGGGTGGATTCTGGTACCGGGAACGCCAGAAGCAGGGGCAGCAGTGGTTTCACTGGCAACAGGTTAAGTGACAGTGCTCAAATATTCAAATTAGCTGAAATCCCTCATACAGAAACAGCCTACAAAGCCTCAAAGGGATAAGGTTTATGAACCTTTCACCACAGCAGAAAGGTGCCAGTTTTGGCCAGTTCATCATCCAGTTACTGTACTAAAAAAGGTAAATTGCTATAGAAATCTGCTCCAAATGAACTCAAACACCCTTTGAATGCTGGCAGTGGAATCTGTGCTGCATTTCCATAGGAAATACTGTTTTGTCTGACCATAACAAATAGTTTTTTGGTTTGCTTTTTTTTTTTTCTGAACTAGAAGATTAGTTTTAAAGCAGGAAATCCTGCTTAACATGCAGAAAGTTCAGAAAGGTAAAAACTTTCACTGGCCGCTTTTTTCTTTAACCGATGAAAACTGTAGCAATGAAGCATTTTTTCCCTGTGTGCAATATATATATATATAACACTGTAAATAAAGCTTGAACGGAGACCTACTTTTTTCTGCTGCAATTATATGTAACTTGGCTCCGTAATGCAGAGATGTAATGCTCTATTTTTTGTGCTGTAACTATATGAAACTTAACTCAGTAATGCTGAGATGCAATGCACTATTTCTGATGCTTGTGATCATGGCTGGCTAATGGGCCTTACTGACTCAGGGTTTGTAAGGATGCCTCTCCATTCCCTTGTAATGTCACTTCCATGGAATAACAAGTGGTTTTGAAATCGGCGTGTTTTATTTGCATTCCTGAAGAATTGTATGGGTTCCCTGGCACTGCAGGATCAACTTTGATTTTCCCCTGGCACTGGCTTATGTGATTGAAATATTGTATATTGTTTGTGTTTAATGGGGTTCTTCTGTTTTTTCAGATCTGAAGACGAGCTGCTGCATTGATAATCTGAAGAAGGGAGTTCTCTGATAAGACTGCAAGAAGATACTACCAGCTGGTAAACACTTCCTTAGGTTTCTTTGCTTGTAGAATGTTTCTTTGTTTTCCACAATATTTTAGGCCAAGGAGTACAAAGTAATTTTGTATGTATTTTGGATCTATTGAAAGCAAGAAGTAGCTCATGCAATATTTTTTCTTTCTAATTGTCTGTAGCTTACCGGGCAAAAGACTCAGTAGCAGTGGATAATGTGGGTATTTAAACTGTAATACAAATTGATTAGATTCCAGTTCTCTCAGTAGGAGAAGAAAGACTGGGTTTTTTCCTGTAGTGGCATGTTAAACATTGTCTGTTTACCCTTTTAGCTGAGACAAATACAGTGCATCTGTCCCTTGTCCTATATAAATACTGTTTGAAGTGTGGTAGTGCAAACAGTGAAACTTCAAATCTGATGCTTCAGAGTCTGGAGAGAGAAGAAGGGAAGCTGTAGCAGAAGTTCAGATGCTTTGGAAGATGCCATTAATGTTCTTATAATTATTCATGTTTAATGAAGCACAATTTTCACTGAAGATAATACATGATAATAAAACTAAGGATGTCTCATAATTTCGAGGCATTTTAAGTCGTGTGCAGGCTGCCTGTAGGTTCAGAGTGGTAAAAGGATCATCAGTGAAGAGCTATGACCCCTTAACAGCAGTTTGCCAGCCCATAAGCTAGTTTGTTGAGCTACACTATTACAAGGCAATCACAAGAAAACATGAGGATTTAGGACATTTTGAGTATGTCTTGAGGTTGATAGTGGGTACCAGATTTACAGCTCACTTTTCAAATAATTAATGTTATGCATGAAGTGGCAGTTTCCCTCTGTAATTATACCTTACTCTCTACCTTCTATAAAACTTGAATCCTACCTTTCTGTTCATTGCCACCACTTGAGCTCCAGGGCTTAGTAAACCTGTGTCAAGAGGGTTCTCAGCCCAGAACGGGGTAATGCAGCTGGGTTCAAGGATGAATGTGGAAAGAAGTATCCTAGCCAGTATGAAAACATTAAGCTTTTATCACTTAAACATTCAGAGATGCTTTATTAATCTTCTCTTGCCAGTAAATTTGCCTAAATTTTGTAAGCAATTGAGGATAACTTTATGAAGTTGAGTTGTGTGGCTGTTGCAGAGAACATTGAACTACTGTGTTCTGTTACTCTGCCAAACGTAGATTAATGATAAGAAAGTTTTCAAGTCTTGTAGTGGTCAATAATGTGTCACTGAGAAGTGACATGGTAAAAACAATGTCTGATTTTTTAGTCCTTTTATATATATATATATATAAAGATGACTTGCATGGTACAGCTATTTGTGAGTGATAATTTCAACAGCTTTCTAGCCTGGCCATGTAAAATTGCAGCTCCTGAAGCTAAAATGCATGAGACTCCTTCCCAAATACTTAGCTTGAAAGTGCATGTCCTTAAAGTTACAGGAGAAAGGCCCTGTGGTGTGTAGTGTGTCACCGTTTGAGGTTCCAAAATGCTGCATAGCCAACATAAATTTTGAACCATGTTGTAATTACCTGATAGTAATTTTTGGGTTATTAGTTTAGATTATTCTGATGGTATGTGATGTGAGTAAGTAATTTGTGTCTGTCACTAAATTTGGGTTCATAGCTTGCCCCGTACTGAAGACTGAAAAGCTCACTAGTCTGGAAGCAAAGGGCCCTCTGTCCTTTTCCCTACTTTGACTTCCCACCCCATCATCTCTCAGAGAGAGAAGTTTAACAGGCTGGCCATGCTGAGTGAACTGGGTAGTTCTATAAAGCAGTTCTTTGTCTGCAACTGTGGTAAAGTATTTGTCTTAATTCTGCCTAATTTGTGCTGCCCAAACTTGATTTCACTGTTTCCAGCATTAACTTTGATTTGGGAAGACAGGAGCTGAGAGCCTGCTGAGCTCTACTGCATTTTAGACCTGACCCAGGTCTCAGCTCAAGCCCCCAACTCTGGGAATGTGCTGAAAAGAGAATGTGACACTCACATGCCTCATCCCTTGGGGCAGAGTGTGTCTGGTCCTTGAGGTGGTGCAGACTGTCCCAAATGTGTGTAAAAGACATACATGCCCATCTTATCTGGGTGGAATTTCTTGTGGTTAAGATGTTTCAAGTGTCCATTATCACATACACAGAAGGACATGTAAAATCTTAGTGTTTGCCCTATTTTTCATGTATTTGCTGTTCTTTTTCATTATGCTAACTTACTTGGGTGGGATTATTTTCCAGAGTATCAGTCATTCAGAAAAGATCTTGATAATTGTCTCCTGCTTTCACGTATAATCTCTGATAATTACTCACCCTCATTTCGTAGTGTTATCTCTATATGCAGCTTGAACTTGTCTGCATCCTTGAAGATTTAAAAATCTTTCCCCACAACTTAGAATTGTTCCCCTGTAATGATGATAGGGAGATGTTTTGAGCAAACTGATTAACATGTTGTGGAGTCTCTGTTCGAGGACTAATATTGCAGTGTTGGTGGATTAACAGGTTTTGCATTTATGCTAATTTTAATGAATATGAGAACACCTTCAGTATTATGTTTGCAAAGTGGAAGCAAATGCATACCTGTCACTTTATTAATTTTTGAAAACTCTTTGTTGTGGTTTCTATAGCTCTCATAAAAGTAGCATTTGTCTGGCTGACACATCTTAAAACGTTTTTGTTTTGTCTTGGGAAGAAGTTTTAAAATCTCCTCGGTAACAATGCGAGTCTTTTAGTGCAAAGCCCTTAATATGTGTTAAATTTAAAAAGAGTAGGAAAGTTTGTTGCCCCCATAACTGTGTGCCTGCAAAAGGTTAGAACTGAAGAATCTGATTCAGTAGAAATAATGTGTGTGAGTGAGGCCTTATTGCATGTGTTTACAGTGTCCTGTATGGCTTTGACTGTTGGGGAAGTTTATGTAAAATCAAATGTACTGCAAAAAAATATAAAGCAAGTTTCTGTTTTGTTTTGGTCAAAGCTAAATGTTAAACAAGGAAATAGGTGTTACAGATGTGCAGCTTTTAATGGGTGCTTTCAGAAGGACTTTTTTTTTCCCCTGGAAAACTTATGGAACCAGCGTAGAAAGTGGTGAAGTTACAAATGCTTCTGAGCAACTTGAAAAGCTTTCAGTGCAGAGCCCACCAGATGCCAGCAGCAGAGTAATATGGGAACATCAGGGGTAAAAAAATAATCCACAACAATGAGGTTATAGACTGTAAATACATGAGGAAAAATTAACATCTTTCTGACAACTGAAACCACTTTTACTTCCCATTTGTGCCACTGGTTAAAAACAATATCCTTTGGTAGTGTTGCTCTAAATGTATTGTTGTAGCCTTGCCTATAAATTGAACAGAGCCTCTTGAATTGGTTTGTCACCCATGTGAAAGTGAGTTTGTGGGAATGGTTCTTAGTACGTGGAGTTCAAGTATTTCTTGTGTTTTTGACACTCAAAACATTGTGGTAGAAATTCTGATCATGTTACTGATATTTTACCAGCATGCATTTATTTTGTATTAGTGCCAGTAGGTAAAGTAAGGAAGAGGTTTTTTTAGGCTGAACTGAGCTGTCTTGTACTTATTTGCTGTATTTTATCTTGGAGCTTGTTTTATGTGGCTCACTGCAGTAGCACAGGAGTAGATTGAGGGGCTAAAAGCTTTTATGCAATTCTGTGTTTTTTTAAAGTCTAATAGTGTGTATTATCAGTGTAAATAATCTGCCTGTGCTGAGGCAACATAACGTGGTATCTTTTCTCTCGCAGTAGACCTACAATTACTTAAAACCTCTAATGAAGATTGTATTAATCTGTAAATGACAGGATTTTTTTACTATAACCAAGCAAATTTCAGTGTAGACCTCTTCGAAAATATCCTTTCTTTACATGTAGTAGTCCTACTGCAACACTTAGTAGAGTAAGTTTAAAAATAAGTGAGATATGAATTTGGTTTAAAGGCTCATTTAGTAAACTGTGTTCTCCTTGAGACTTCAGCCATGTGGATTTGTTTATGAAGGTAAAGCTACTATTTTTCTCTACCTGTAAATAGTTGCTCAGGACAACGTGAACTGTTTAATTCTGTTTGTCCGATGAGCCTTCAAATCAAAGGCATTAATTTAAGGATTGTTTTGACTTTTTGAAAAGTCACTTTTAAACAGACCAGCAAAATATGTAAACTTCTCATCAGAAAGACATTTGACCTGAAAAGCTTGTTGAGACAGGTGACTGGACTTTCGTATTGAGTGTTACGTGGTCTGTGCTATTAGGTTAATGTCAGATATTACTTATTTCACTTCCTGACTTAGAGAAAGACTCTTAAACGCTAGTTAAATGATAATTCTCGGTTTTGTGGAGGGAAGGTTGTTGGTTTAACTCTGTAGGGACTTGAACTGTAAACATGCAATCCTTCAGGTCTGCTTAGTATTCAGTTTATTGCTTGACCACATAACTGCAGCTTTATTATTTAGAATCATAAAATATCTCAAGCTGGAAGGACCCACAGGGATCATCAAGTCCAACTCCCTGGCAGCACTATCTACCACTAAACCATATAACTAAGAGCACTGTCCAGACAGTCCTTGAACTCTGACAGGCTTGGTGCCATGACCATTTCCCTGGGGATGCTGTTCCAGTGACCAACCACCACTTCGGTGAAGAAGCTTTTCCCGGTGTCCCATTGGAAGTTCCTCTGATACAGTTTGCCTCTGTCTAGCTGGGCAAGCTGGAGGTGCTTCCAAGGTGCTATGTGACAGTTCCTCTGTGTTTAAAAAGTGTAGTTTCCTGATTTGTGGATGAGTTACAGCTCAGAGGAGCTGCCTCTGCTGAGCCTTGCTTAGTGGAGCAGCACTTGGGACCCTGGGGGAAGGACTTAAAGTGAACTGCTTGGATATCTCCTAGAACCTGCTCTGCTCTGAGTCTGAGAGGAGCATGTGGCAAAACTTAGTGCTGCTGGTTTCTGCAAGAAGGGCTTTTTGGGCTTTTAAAAATCTAATTTGTGTTAATTGAAATCTGGAATAAACAAATCCATTGTCTCTGAAAAGCAGAGATGCTGTCCGGGATACTTCCATAGCTGTAGCATAATCAGTTTAGGTCTAAGTTCTATTAGAGTTTTACCTATCAGAGTGGAAACCAGGGCTTCAGCTCTCAACTTTTCATACTGTTGAGGAACAACTGATGGTTAGAACTTGCTAAAGCCAGGGAAAAGATCTTTAGCTGGTAAGTTACTGTTACTCTTCTTTGATTTCCTTTCATGATAGAAATTCCTTGCTGTTCATGTGACCTGGCATAGTCCTGAGAAGAGTGGTTTACCCTGAGTGCATAAATCCAGATTACAAGAAATAAGGACTCCTCTGTTCAAGTGCTGGTGAATAGGACTGTGAGTCTTGGGGTTGCTCAGAGCTGCTAATACATCACTAATAGGGAAAGCTCTGCTGACCTTTCCTTGTCTTACTGTATTTATTGCACAAGTGGATGATTATTACTGCAAACTTCCTGGGACAGGGCATGGTCTCGTTTCTGTTATGCTGATACTGAGTCAGAACTCTGTGTTCAACTGCCATATTCCTAATAAATTATATCATTTTTATAGCTCAAATAAGGAAGCTGATGAATCACTTGGCTGGTATTCAGGAACACTTCCCATCTGAGTGTTAACAGCATCATAACAAAAGGAAGTATGAATTTTGGAAAATGCCAGGTAGTCATGGGAAAGTTAAACATGCAATGGAGAGCAAATGGCAATATCATTTAAAGATGTAAAGGTATTCCATATCTCTTCCTAGATTAGGAATGCTTCCGTACTTTTTTTGAGGATTGAAAGCCTGAATTCTAGAGAGTTCTTAAAAATTCTGCTTGTGTTATATACCCTGTACTAAATCACTTCAGGATTTGGATTTATGAAAGTTCAAAAGAAATACAGGAGATAATATGCTACAAAAATAGCAAGTTCAGTTATTTGAATAATGGACTCTTAGACACAGGATTTGCTTGCAGGCTTTTTTAGTATTTTTGTTCTTGCAGTAAAACCAGAAGTTGTGTAGCTTGGACTAAAATACCACCATTCTACCCCCACCCCATTATAGAAAAAAACAACCATTACAAACAAAAAAGCCCCTAACTTGTAATTAAACAATCCAAGGAGTCCCATCTCTGTTTTACTAAAATTCCTTATTTGTCTTCTGGTTACCCAACATTTATTATTCTCAGCTTGCTTTGAGAAGTGAAAAAGTTTATTTGTATATATTTAAATTAACTTTTTGATTTGGTTAAAAAAACTCTTATACTTGGTGTTCAGCTTGCAACTCCCTTTTTTGTTATGCAGGGCTTTGAGATGCAAAAATGAGGATTATGATAGTTTATTTTACTGTTTTCACTAAGCCAAAGTAATGGTTTGTTATGGAAAATATATCTCTTAAGTGGATGAAATATAAATTTTCATGCTGAATACTAATCTTATGTATGTGTGGATGTCCTCTTATGCCATACGAGCTTCTCAAGTATCTTTTTAATTTTCCCTTTTTTTTTTTTTTAAATTGGTAAAAGAGGTATATGTATATAACCTTGTCCCCTTCTTGTTAGCCTTTAATGCAGTGTCTAAACATATTTGAAATACGTTTTCCAAAGCAAACCTGACTGTTATTTGCTGTGTTCCTCTTGTAGCCAAATCTCTAGATGAAACTTAAGAGAAACTGGAACAGTGCTGTGTAGAATATGATTTATATTGGCATAAATGGATTTTAAGCTGTGCATAAAGGACAGACAGCATAATGTGTGCTTTTGGCAGGTGTCTAGCACAGGTTAGGAACTACGAGAAAGCTTTCAAGGAATCATTTAGGTTTCAACAGATCTGGAAGATCATCAAGTCCAGGCATTAACCCAGCACTGCCAAGTCCACAGCAATTTAAGCCAATACATTAACTGCAAAAGGAATTGAAAAAAAAATCTTGTAACTAAGATCACATAAAACAAAGCTACTATGCAATGCTAGCAGTTTAGAGAGAATGTATGTTGTGAAATGAATCATGAAATGCAGCATAAACATGAAAATTATGATGGAACAGTAGGTGCTTTGACACATTCACAGACCATTTCTATCATTAAATTTTAAATTTAAAACATGAGTTTGAGTGTAGCAATTAATGAGGTACTGTGACAGTATTGAGAAATTGTATAGGATAGAGAAAGACTATAACTCATGAAGTTTGAATATACAACTTAACTTCAGAAACATAAATGAAAACTGCTGGATTTGAGCTGAGGCTTTACAGCCAGACACCAGTATTTTTGCTCTTTATAAAGAACTGAGGTCACTTTGCAATAGTGGTAGACTACCTTTGGTTATCTTAATCTGTTATGTGATTGCCATGCAGATATAGGAGAATCTTTGTTCAGAATCACTGATGTTAACATCAGAGCATTGAACCGTGGGCTCATCTGCAGATGCCCTGAAACTTCCTTTGAAACATGATCTTTGCTATGATTTATTTCTTTTATAGCTTAGCCATCTGTTATTGTTACTGAAATAAAAATCAAGTTTTATTACTAAATATTTCTTAGCTTTCTCTTTTTAATACTCACAAGATGTAGGATGTATTTGACTTGCGGTTCTGTTTTGGACTGGGTTTGGGTTTTACGTTTTAATTTGTGCTTCTGAGGGTATCAAGGTTTTTTTTGGAGCGGTTTCCTCACAGTGAATTTTAAGTCTGTAACTGAAGGAAGAGAGCAGAGGCATCTAAAAATTGCCAGAGCAGGTAGTCCTTGAGCTGGGTCCTGTTCTGTTCCGCAGTATTCGTGGACTGAGAACATCTGTGCCGTCATCCACCGCTGGTTCACATGAATTTCAAGTTGATGATGCTTACCAAGGGGAATTCCAGTGCAAGCTTCAACTCCAAACAAGCAATTTAAACATTTGCTCTGTGAAAGCAGCAGTGGGTTGTGTTTTGAAGATTACTTTAACCTGGTTGCCCAATATTTCACATGGAGTATGTGAATCCTGTGCAAGCTTTCACTAATAAGTATGCTTTGGGAAGTAATTATTTTTGAAGTTCCCTGATAAGCTGAGGTGCCCATTGAGTACACAGAAAGCTATTTAGATTCTTAGTACAAAGTTGTTTTCAATTATTTCTTATTGCTCAATGTTTTCAGTTCTTAATAAGCAGAAGAACCTGAGTGTTGGAAAACCTAAAAAATCATTGTTCATGTAGCAAATCTTGACTGACAATCATTGACAAGTCTATGCTTGAGTGTAGAGGCATCTTAATTAGTTCAGTCAGGGTTGGGAAGAAGACATTGGTTTCATACTGAAGTTAATGATTAGCTGTTCTCATCTGAAATCTGTTTTCATGTGCTGCTGAGTTAAGCAGCATCAGTTCAATGTGAAGTGGATGCCCAAAACACAGGGCTTATTCAGTGGTTAGCCAGTTTTTGTTGTTTTTTTTTTCTTCCCGAATTTCATTATCCACAATGGTGTCAAGTTTACTTAGTGCATCTTTTATATTTGGGTACCATTTGAGTTATGTCAACTTTGGGCTTTTCCTCTGACAAACTGAATGATGCTTGGGTTTGTTCTGAAAATGAATAGCTGCAGTTCAGATGATTCACTGGCCCTCTCTGATGGCTATAGACATTTTTCCATTTTTGTTCTCCAACTGTTGTGACAATTCCTTGAGTATCTGTTGTAGTTGGCCTGAGATATTGGCATGTGCTGTGGCCTGTTTCTGCTGTGGTGAAGTTGGGCTGCAAGTCAAGGGGAGTGCAGATGTGTGTAAATGAGATCCCAAGGATAGGATGCATTAAGCTTTCTTCTGACTCCATAAGGTAGTTTAAAAAATGAAGGACGGGGAACAAACTCAAAAAACAAAAATGTAAACAAAATCCACGAGCTATTAACCCATTGAATAAAGGTAATTTTCCTGCTCAGAGCTGCTTTTCTCTGTAATATAACATTACATACCTGACTGCCTCAGAATCACAAGCAGTTGAAAAATGCTGGGTCTGTATTATTCAATTTTCACCACCTATTAGTTTATGTAGTATACATGTCTCATCTTGTGCCTGTTGGTGGTTTTTCTGTATTAATCTGCAGATCCAAACCTCAGTCAGAAGGAAGTTCAGAGAGAGAACCCAAGTCATTCACTCTGAATCTGACAATAGACAGTTGTTCATTTAGGTACTCCTGCATCTGAATTAGGGTGCATCCAAAGTACAAAAATTAATTGTGTAAAGAATCCATCATGCCATTAATTTCACATCTGGCCTTTTGTAATGCATCTTTACTGGTGTTCCCTACTGACTGCTACAGATCTGCAAGTCAATTTCTTATCCATTTATAAAAGTGCTTTATTATATTGCTTAGTGCTTAGCTCTAAATTTAAAATACCATGTGATGCGAAGTCACACTGTGCCAAAAAAAAAAAAAAAATCAAATACCTATCAGAGTGCCAGTATAAACCAAGCCAATCAAGCCAAGCATCAGCTGTGCTCAGTCTGATCTGTTTTGCATGATGCTCATGAGTACTAAAAGATAGAAATCTAGTTAATGGATTCCTGTGCTAAAATCTCTCTGCCTGTTATTGATGATAGTCCAACTGACCTATAATTCTCAGCTTTCCTGCCTGCTTCCCTTTTGCCTAATGGTTCTGCTCGGCCTCTTCTCTCCCTGTGCCTTCATTACCACAAGAGTCCTGTAAGGCTTTGTTAATAATTAACTTTCACTCATTCATTGAAGCCTTCAGGACAAACCACCCTGAGCATCAGCACACTGTTCTTGCAGGTGGTAAGTGCCTGTGTCCCTGTGCAGCATTGTGTCCAGAAAGATAGGAGGAGCTAAGCTTTGCTTGGCTCTTTTGTAGTAATTTCATCAATTGGAAATATGTATATATTTGTTTAGTTATGAACTAGTACTGTTAGGATACACTTTTAAAAGGTCCCTACTTTTGCTGCTGTAGTGGGATTTCTTTTCTCACATTTTAATATTTATTTCTATTGTCTTCTCATTCTAATGAATTTAGACTTGTTGTTTATAAAAGCTCAGTTAATTAAGTTGGACTTTCATTCAAAATTATCTTAACCAGAGCTCTTGACTACCCCAAAAAATATTATTTTTAGGTAGAACTTTTTAGTATTCTTAACACTTTGTCCTGTATTATTTTTCTTGCACTCTTTTTCAGGAAATAAGCTTTTTACGGTAGTGGTGGGTCTAAACTTTGGTTTCAGTTTCTCTTTTTGCTATGTCAGTCATGTTCAGCCCTGACCTTCAGGGGATCAGTGCTTTTTCACCCTGTGTTTGATTTTTTTCTGCTACTTTGTCTCAAAGCACAAATTGAGCCATTTGATGTCATGAGAAGGGGAAAAAAACCAACCATATTTAAAATATGCCTGAGTGGGTGAGTTTTAGGGAATTGCAGCAGCTCTTACAGAGACAGTGCTATTACCCATCTTTTTGTCCTGGAGTACTGGTGGTTACTGCTGAGAGAGTGAGGGGAAGCTGAGAGTCAGTGGGCAAAGACAAAAGCAGATGCTACTCAAAGAACCCTGGTCAAGGGGAAAGCTGCTCTGAGAGGGATGCATGCACTGGAAAGAATGGAGAGCTAAATTTCTGCAGTTGTGACAGTGTCTGACAGTCACCTTTTTGCTTATGATCGGTTCTCTGGGCTGTGAAGAGTTGGTTTCACTACATTCTCCACTCTGCTTCTTGCCTGTTGGTGCTGTAGATCTTCAGCGCCTTCCCTTGATAATGTTACACTATTTTTCCCTTGGAGCTTTATGAGATACTGTAATACTCCTTAGCTTCTCCTTTAATCTGTACTATTAAAGTCATTATTTCACTATCATTAAGACAGTGGCTAATGATGTGTGCAGCACACTGAGGCTGTCCAAGAACAATAGTTTTCTTTGTTAAGCAAATGGTGTTCAGTGGTCACTTGAAAATGCCTTTTCTGGAGGTCAGCATGCAAGACTTGAATTTTTTTCATGTGCACATTTATGTGGTTGAATTAGAATCTTGTGTGATTTTCTTGTTAAAGCAAAGTGAAATGCAAGTGGAAGAACTTGCCACTGGTATTATATTGCAACTTTGACAGCTTTGACTCTTTAGTAATTAAATTTATTCTGGAATATATGTCCTTATGGATTATCTAACGTGGCAGCCTTTTTCCCTGAAAACACATTTGTTGCCAAATAATGGCGTTCCCTATTTACTTATATGCCTAGAGATAAATCACAGCTCTGCATTCTATTTCTTTAATGTATTTTTCAAAAGTCACAGTGGTGTATAGATCCAGAACTATGATTATGAAGTAGATTTACAAAAACAGTATGTCAGGAGCCAGATGTGCATTTGCTTTTCCAAGGTTAAGTAACATTGCATTTAAGACCCCTGGTGCAAAAGAATAAATTTTCATAATCTCTCTTTTCTTTTAAAACAGACTGGAGGCCAAGAACAGAGTGCAGCACTGGCTGTAGGTAAGAACTGAAACTTAACCTTGGTGAAAACACCTCTGAAAAATAAGCAAAACTGTAATATATTAAAGGGCATAAAATGGGACTGTTTGCATATTAGCAATTTTCTCTTCAGGAACTCATTTCCCCTAATTTCCTTCTGTAACTTCTGAAATTTGTGGTGTTCGCTTCAGGATCAGGAAGTGCTGATCTGTAGCTGAATTTATGCCTCTCTGATTGAATTTTCTAAACCAGGCTGCAAGGGTTTGGTTTTTGCTTGCACTGCACCTCACCACAGCCTGGTAATGATTTTGAAAACTCTGCACCATATGAAGTCCCATTGTTTCAAAGAAGGTATTTTTGGTGTGCAGAGAGCTTGGCCACATTTGTGAATGCATCCTGGAAGATTATGCAACTTCATGAGAGAGATGAATGAAGAGAGAATGTTTTGGTGGTTTTTCTTCCTCAGTCTCTTTAGTAAAGATACTGTGTAACTTTAGTCCTGAACCAGATGCCTTATGCCAGAAACCAGTACTGAACCAGCTTGTAAGACTTAAGAGGTAGCACGTGCTCATGTGAAGGTTTTAGCTCTTAGTTTTTTTAATCTGTTGCTTGTTACTGGAGCTACTGCTTGGACTGTCTGTGTTATACTTTGTGTTTATTGTGCATTGCCAGCATAACTATCCATCTTCTGTCAGATTGGGAAGGTAATGGTACCAAACGTGAGGTAGGATTTTTTTTTTCTTCTGTTTTTGATTAATCATCAAAAAGCCCTTTGATGAAATTGATTTGTGTGGTGTGTTGACCCGGACTGGATGCCAGGTGCCCACCAAAGCAGCTCTGTCATTCTCCTCCTCAACTGGACAAGGGAGAGAAAATAGAACAAAAGAAGAGATCACTCATCAGTTACAGTCATGGGCAAGCCAGCCTTGACTTAGTGAAATTCATTGAATTTATAACCTATCAAATCAGAGCAGGTTAATGAGAAGTAAAACAAATCCTAAAACAGAGTTTACTCCCACTCCTCCCTCCTTACCAGGCTTAATTTTATTCCCAATCTTCTGCCTCCTTCTTTGTGCCTCAGCATAGAGAGATGGGGAACAGGGGTTACAGTCAGTTCATCACGTGTTGTTTCTGCCTCTGCTTCCTCCTCAGGGAGAGGAGTCCTTACCCTGCTCCAGTGTGGGATCCCTCCCATGGGAGACAGTCCTGCACAAGCTTATCCAACATGAGTCCTTCCCAGGGGCTGCAGTTCTTCATGAACTGCTCCAGTGTTGGTCCCTTACGTGAAGTGCAGTCCTTCAGGAACAGGCAGTTCCAGTGTGGAGCCCCCATGGGGTCATGAGTCCTGCCAGCAAACCTTCTCCAGCCTGGGTTCCTCTCTCCACAGGGCCACAGGCCCTGCGAGGAACCTGTTTCAGCGCAGGCTACCCATAGGATCACAGTTTCCTCCAGGCATCCCCCTGCTCTGGCATGGGGTCCTCCCACGCTGCAGGAGGATCTCTGCTCCTCCATGGACCTCCATGGGCTGCAGGGACACAGCTGAGTCACCATGACCTGCGCCAGGGACTGCAGGGGAATCTCTTCCCTCTCCTTCACTGACCTTGGTGTCTGTCCCGTGTTCTTGGTGTCTGTCACATATTCTCACTTCTCTGGCCACAGTTACTTCTGTGCCATAACTTTTTTTCCTTCTTGAATACATTATCCCAGAGGCACTACCACTGATGGGCTCGGCCTTGGCCAGTGGTGGATCTATCCTGGAGCCAACTGGCACTGGCTCTGCTGGACATGGGGGAAGCTTCTGGAAGCTGCTCACAGAAGTTCTCCCTGTCATACCCCCACCACCACAAGCTTGCCACACAAACTTAATGCAATTTGTCTTCAGTTCTGTTGTCAAGAGTAGAAAACGTTTCCAAATGCTGTGTCCACAATTATTTGCATACTCTTTTCAGAATTAAGAATATATGACGCTATAAATATGTTACTAAAGTAATCATACTTACTTTAGTGCATAATTTATGTTTTAAAATATTTTGCAGAATTTTTGGTTTTGAGGATATACCACATTTTTGTTATTCTTAGGAGAGTTTATGATATTGCTGCTTCAGACCCACAGTCCTTTGCTTTACTGTCTTGACTCACTGGGTTATGGAATGAATCTAGCAACTGGGCAAGCATACAGCAACATTTTCCAAAATCTACAATAAACTAATGGAAAAACATCCAGTGCCAGCAGCAGTAGTACTTTTTTCATTGAGTAGCTTTTACTTGCAAAGTCAATGGGTAAGTGTGTTGTTAAAGCTGCAGTTGGAACTAGTGCAGACTTTTAACTTACAGCATCATGTGCATTTGCAAATGATACATTATAAAAGTCACTAGACTGAGTCAGAGCGTGGATCCGTCTAGCCAAGTACAGGCTCCGGGATCACCATCTTACTGCCCTCTGCATGTGCGCACTTGATTTTGCACATCCTTTCACACCCTCCACTTACTCCTCTACTTCTGCTGCTTCTGCTTGGAAAGGTGAGAGTCATCTAGAAAAGCTAGCAAAAGTCAAGGAGCATTGCTGGGAATGGTACTTCCTGCAGGAAGAGGAATGCTGTCCAGAAAATGGCTGCAGAACATGGCAAATAACTTCTGTTTTCTCTGAAGAAACTGTGAATCAACAGTATTTCAGGTATTGAAGGGAAAATGTTTATAAATTAAGGTGATGTGGCATCCACCTCAGCAGAAGTTTTGTTGTCAGACTGCTGATGCTTTTAATTTTTCCAACTGTACTGGACCAAAGTAGCTGCCAAATGCTTGACAGCATCATAAAGCATCAGGGAATCAATCACCATTGTGAAGGGTTGGGAGGGACTGGCAGAAGCCCTACCCAAGCAACATGTTCAATAGGAAAGCATCTGTTGAAGTCACCTTACCTACTAAGGTAGCTGAGCTCCAAAAATAACTGGGGACTACTGAAAACTTCAAGTTTCAAAGAATGAGGCAAACCTAACTAGATGTAAACTTGGAAAAAAACTTAATATCCAGTAAAACCTGAGAGTTCATATGTGAGCAAATGCCTAGGGAAGAATGGGAACAGGGAGACCATGTGGTTCTTCTAGGATGTCAGTATTTTCAGGTCAAGTATTTTTCGGAGCCAGATATGATCATTATAGGTATTCAGTATTCTGTTCTGCTTATATACCTGTTTTTCCCCAAGAACTGCTGCAAACTCTTCATGAAGTGGGATGAAATGGACTTGGAGAATTCACAGATGGACCAGTGCAGGAAGTCGTAACCCTGCATGATATTCTGTATATTTGTTACTGATCTTAATGGATTGTAGGTTGTATAATGCCACTAAAGAATAGCAAATGTTCCTCCATATTTCCTACAGGTGGATGAAAATAAATTGTCTTATGATATCTTAGGCTTATGGGATACTAGTAATTTGATTTTAAGATTAAAAGAAAATTTGAGATATGTTGGGAGGGATGGAAAATGAGATAAAAAGTCTGATATTTATACAGCTAGAGGAATCTGGACCAGTGTAGTCAGGGTTTTTTTGTTTAGGTGGGATTTTTTTAACACTTGGTTTCTAACAGGAAAAACTACACAGGTTCAGTAAAAGTTGATGCTATATCTCATGAGGGGATCTGGAGAAGTAAATGGATGTAACAAAGATGGCTGTAGAGCCTTGATCTTGCAAGTAATCTCTTTTGGAACTTCAAATAAGTACAGCTTGTGGAGACCTATTTTGTCTTTCTGCCCTGCCTGATGCCTGTCTGTCTGTTACTGTTTCTGAAAACAGATGGGATGGGAAGGAGCATCATCCTGCTAGTCATCCTCTGTTGTTCCATCATCATCTTGATGGGCTTCATTAGCCTTCTGTATTCTGCAGACATACTTTGTGTGACATGTGTCTCGGGAAAAGGAAAGTCCACGAAATAATCAGAAAGCCATCCTGAAATATGGCAACCCACCCTTCCGGCTCTGTGATTTGGAAGGCCATAGGAGTTCCCTTCCTCCTTGGTATTTCAGAGCTGGTGTGTCACTGAACTGAGTTCACAGATGGACAGTCAGTGTCAGGTTCATACACACAGGGTTTGTGGTTTAGCACTGTGGCATTCCAGAAAAAGTCCCTTGAGATGGAATGTGTCAATGACTACTAATATCCATCAGCTTTATGACTAGATAATTTGTCATAACATTGTTAGTGTAGGATTACAAGCCAGGACACTGAAGGGGTGCAACAATTTTGGAGCCCATCTAGAGGAAAACATTTTACTTGAGTGTTGCAGAGCAGTGCAGATGCTTGTACACCTTGTCCTGGTGCATTAGATGGCAGCACTGCCAAGGCTGTTGGAGACTCAGTGCAGCTTCATTCAGCTCACTACTGAAATGTGTGGCAGTCTGGTAGATGGGAATTCAGCTACTCCGAAAGAAAACATTTTCCAAGTCAAACTAAGCTTGAGGAGGAGTTCTATGTCACATGTGAAATAGCAACTGAAAAGTGGCAAAGTGGCAATTCAGTTGAACTAGAACAGTATAGTGAAGTTGGAAATTGAAAAGGGTTTTTTTTTTTTTTGGTTTTGTTTTTGTTTTTGCATTTAGTTAAAATTTGAAGATTTTGTGGGTTGTGGGTTTTTTTGTTTGTTTGGGTTTTTTTTAGTTGGGGGTTGATTTTTTTCTTTACACTGAGGTGAAAAGCTGGCAGGAGAAGGACTTAGTAAACAAATTACTGTTGGGTTTTTTGGGAGACAAGAGCTTGAGGGTTTGTTAAATTACAGGCTGACATCCTTGGAATATGAAACTTTCTTAGTAACGTGGTAGCGTAGCACAGTTTTAATAGGCATGCCAACTTCTGTAGATTAAGCAGCTTTATTCTCTGAAAGAATAAAAAATCAATATGTAAATCTACCATAGCTCTTATTAAATGGGAGGGGGTTTGTATCTTTATGCACCTGATAAAAACATTCTCAGCTTACTTTAGAAAAAGACAGAATTCAGGGTCAGCCACTGTTTCTTTCTATGATAATGTCACAAAGCTAAATGCGGTGTTTGGGCTAGAGGGATGTTGCTGGTTCTGAGCTGCTGGGCTCTTAAAATAACGTTGGAGGCGCTGGTTCCAGCTTCCCTGGCTCTGGAAGATCCAGCGGTAGGGCAGCGGCCTCTGTTGGAGGAATTACAGCACTGCAGAAGGCTCTGCCCCTTTCAAACTCTGGTGGGAGAAAGCAGAGTGTAAATTGCCCTCCAATGGAAATGTCCCTGAACTGAAGAAGGTGTGTGTTTCCCCGATGGTTGCAATGGAATGGAATTAAAAAAGAGCGTTTTGCAGTATTAGGTTAAAGCATGTTGAGCTTGTGTCGTTTGGAAAGAGGAAAGCATAGTTAATTATTTTTTAGCCCCAAATTCACTCTTTGAAAAATTGTGCAGTTACTTGTTGAAGGGTAATTCAGAGCAGATTTTTGGAGCATAGTCTCTCCCCTATTCAATACAAGTTCTGTTTTAAAAACAAGCGTAATTCTTCCAGACAAATTGGTTTTATTCCAGACTTGTGTGAGCATGCTTAGTTATTTTATTGTAGCTCCTGTCAAATACGTTATTCAGTGTCAGCTGTGCCACTAAAATGTTCCCGAATTAACAAGGCTCTAAGACTGCTTCGTCTAAAGGAACTGTGGATTCTTCAATGCCTTTCCTTTGATTTCCTCTTAGAGGCAAAATGGACTGAATAAACACTGACCTGACCGTACTTTTACAATTCTGGTTTTGAGGAATGTGAGTCTATTCATTGGTCTGTTTTCCCTGGCAGACCTCCATCTTCCTGATATGACAAGTTTTGAATTCAGTTTTGTTCTGAAAGGAGACTTTATTGATGATGTGTGAGCTCAAAAAAAAAAAAAAAAAAAAAAAAAAAAAAAAAAAAAAAAAAAAAAAAAAAAAAAAAAAAAAAAAAAAAAAAAAAAAAAAAAAAAAAAAAAAAAAAAAAAAAAAAAAAAAAAAAAAAAAAAAAAAAAAAAAA
>NW_020955259.1:1062617-1112229 GCF_003031625.1 Empidonax traillii | reverse complement strand
AAAACATTTTCTATCTGGCTGTATAATTTGTTTTTCCACTCTTCAGATAAGATATTAATGATTAAAGTACCAGTAATTCAGTGGTACAGGTTTTTTGGGGTGTTTTTTTTTTTTTTTCTTTTTACCTTCATGTTTTTGTTCTTATTGTGATCGATTTGCAGTCCCTGGGTTGTGACCACTGGGTGTCAGCAGTGCAGAGCCGTGAGCGGGTCTGGGCATGGTTTTGACTGGGAACTGTGTCCCAAAAGTGTCCATAAAAACCAATGAAATCTTAACACTTGCTTGAACAACTTGTCCAACAGTGAATGAAATTGCATGTTTTATGCACAACTGGTGACTGCTCTGGCACTTTTTTTATGTGTTTGATTCAGCATTTGGGTGGAACGATCTGAACTGTTACCTTTAATGTTAGTGATGTTGCTAGAGCTGTGATGACTCCTGAAAATGAAACCACATTATCCCGTATGTAACTTGTTTTAAGCTAGTAGCACCAAGCTTCTCTTTTCTAAATCTAAAGGTGATCACTTCTATGTGTCCTTATTTTTCCACACTTTGAGTGATAGCTAATATTTTTTTTTAATGTTGACCCTAATTATTTATTTTCTAGACAATGTATTTTATTGCCTTGGGATTTTGTATAATGACAGATCTTCTTTTCTTTAAACACCACTAATATCAGTAGTAGGAATTAGAATGTGTCAGAGGGCATCTCTGCTTCTGTAGCAATATTCAGAAGAGAAGTGAATGTGCATTAGACTAGAAAAAACGGGTTTGTATCCAGGGAAAATGTTACATCCCCCTGAAAAGAGTGATTCCTGCAGTGTATTTTACAAGCCTGTTTCCATCTCTACAGCAGTCTCTAGCTTTTAAGGCTGAGGGCAGATGCATTCTTACTGGCTGTGAAGCTTGACTGCTTCATTGGGAGAGAAAGTGCCACTGGATCCCATAGGCTGTCAGCTCTGTGATGCTGTGTGTTGCTAAGGGCTGCCTTGGATTCAGCTGATGTGGGCAGCCACCTATTCACTGCCTCTTTTATTTTTATTTTTTTTTCCCTCCCTGTTCATGGCCAGATACTGTAGGCAGAAAATGTTCAGTAAGCCATGAAACAATTGGCCAGGCTGATAGGATTATCCTTCTAGAAAAATAGTACGGGGAGACGTTCAGCGAGGGGTTTGTTTATGTGTTAACACTGTGAGTGTTTTAACTCTGTGGTGTCCCACTCTAATGTTGGACTTTTAATGCTATAATTGGTTTTCACTTTTTTTTTTTTTTTTACCAAAATATCTCTGAATTGGAGGTTTGCGCCACATATAACTAAATGAAAATGTAAAACTCAAATCGTGGGAAGAAAATGTTTGTTATTTCATTAGATGTGCTTTCCATATAGTGTTGTGCTTAACTTCCTCCTCTGGACTCCAGAGCCATGGATACAAAGTTTTCATGGAGTAAAGTTTTCAGACTCTGAGTGTTAGTATTGGGAATAGTATATAGTTTTCCAGAAGGTGAGCTGATGTTTTCTTGAAGCAGGCTTCCTTCAGTCACAAACAGATTCTTTAAATCTATTTATTTGGTTTTTTGAACTCATTTGAAAGCTCGCCAATCACAAGCAAAATCCTCATTCATGTAGAGTTTTTTCTTTCAGGTGTGAGAGGGGGAATGTCTTTAGTGCTCAGATGAATTTACTTGCATCGTGTATTTCTATTATATTTCCCCTGGGCTTAGCCTGGGGGGGAGTGGGGGGAGCCGAAGTGTGTCAGGGATGTTTTCAGCAGGAAGGGCATGCGTGCAAGGCTTGTTTTGAAAATATGCCTTTGCTTTCCGCTTGTCTGATCATGACAGTACACGCAACATCATACAACCCCATAAGGCTGTAATGGGCCGAATCATCCTAATTCAGTGTGGCATTCCGTATGTCTTCCTCTGCAAGTAGGTCAAGTTTAAACCATGTTCTTGGCTCATGCTCCGATTTCCCATAACCTGCTCCACGTGGCTCGAGTATTGTGGTGGAGTACAGAGCATGCCAGCAGGGATTCAAAGCAACCTCACAGGGACAGACAGTTTTTGGACAGAAACTAGTGTTTTTGTTCTGCTCTGATTTTGTGATGTTGGATTTGTGGCAAGAGAAAACTTCACTGGTCTAATGTGTGGTTTTACTGAGTCTTAGTTTAACCTAATGAGTTCCTTCTGCACACTGCTTTATAAAATCTTAAAACCAATAATACCCCTGGGAGTAAAACTGGTTTGCAGTGTACTGGATATATTCTGAATGGGAATACCAAATAAAATTGGACAGAAGTTGGCAATCCTGAAGCTGTGGAAGAACAAATAGGTAGTGACCTAAAGTGTACATAAGGCTGGACATGTGAATATTTTGATGCTGGGGATTGCAATATGGAGAATTCTTCTTAGCGTGGATTTTTTTTCCAGCTGGAAGAGCTGTTGGTCAAAAAGTATATTAGAACCAACAGAAATCATCTCCAGTCTGTGTTCTGAATCAGCTGTTTGGCTCCAAGATTAAACCCAGTTGCAGGACATTAAAGTCAGTAGTAGTGCTTGCTATTGGCTTTGGTCTTCCTACAGGCTTAAGTCTTGAATGGGGGCTGATTGATGTGGCAATGTGCTCAAGAAGGATGCAGTTAGTGCTGGAAGATATTCTTGACTAGATAGTGGTAGCTCAGTGTCAGGACTACCTAACTGGAACCACATCTGACTTTGTAAATGAGTAAATCTACTTTGTTCAGCTGAAGTTGTGGACTTTCAAAGAAATTGGAAGAGTGCTTGGTGCAGTAATACTGACTGGGCATGCCACTATGGTGTTTAATTACCAAGGTAATTCATGGAACTACTAAAATCTTCATGCTAATTATGCTTTTACAGGGCATCAAATAGCAGAAGAGGTTGCTGAAGGCTACTAGTGGCTGGTTTTATAGATGGCTTCTCATGCTACTTGCAAATTGTCATCATCTTTAATATTAGAGCCAGTAGTGGTCTCTTAATGTGTTTGGGCCCAGAAGAAATGCAAATGATGAGCCATCTTGAACAAAACAAGAATCTCTAGTAAACCTTTATCTTATCTGTCATGGGCCTGATGTATCTCTGAGCTAAGTTACTTTACTCTAGATTGATCCAGGTATTCTGCTGACACAGCAGCTTCTCAGAAAGGTCAGATTTCATTTTACCTTCTGTAGTGTTTCACATGAGTGCAACAGGTCAGCTCTGCTTGCTGCTCAGCTATACCTTTGGAAGGGAAATAATGTACAGAAGTGTAGAGCCATCTAACCTTACCCATGGCGTGTTGACCTGATGCTGCTTCCATGTATCTAGGAAGTTCCACAAGTGGCACCGTGGCCTTGTTTCTAAGAAGCCATTTCAGAGCTCAAGAAGGGAGTGTTTAGCCTTGATAAAAGAGTAAATTCTGACCTGCTGGCTCTCTCATTCATTACCTTGAATGCTAAGCTGAAAGTGTCCTCCCAAAAAATGCTAGAGAAATATCTTCTTGTTCAGTTGAGTTTTCAAGGTCTTTAAAGCTTCTTAAAGTTTTTCTGGAATACAACTTGGAGATTTGGTCATTTTTACAGTTCTTAAAACACAGCAGGTCTACTGGTATTAAGGAATGCTTGAGATCCTTGAGTAACTGTTACAGTTCACCTTTATTCAAGTTTCCAAAATACTGTTTGTTCAGCTTCTGCTAGATTTCCATGCACTCCATAAAAACTGAATATATAGTGAATGCTTTGCTGCTAAGAAAGCAGATATGATTGCACATCTTGTGTGAAAAACTCTGTTGTGACTAAAGTTTATCAAGATTTTTTCAGTACACTGCACATGTGAGGTAAGAAGTCTGTTAGGAACTTCATTACAAACAAGTGTTCATTCAGCTTTCTATTCATGTGAATTGAAATACACTCCTATATCCCTTCTTGTCATTTTGTTGCTGTTGTGGTTGAATTAATCCGTTATCATCATCTTCAATTTCTCTTCCTTTGCTCAGGGAGGCTTTTCTCTGAGCTTTTACCTTGAGGTCAGTTGCATCTCCTGCTTGAATATGACATCAACTGTTCCATTGTAGTGCCAAACCTTTTACTGTGCTTTTCTATTTGCTAAACTTAACACCCAGAAAAGAAACCATATATTCTTCCTGGGAAACCTTTCTGAGCTATTAAAGCATTTGTATTCAAAACTGAGTCCCCAACCCCCTACTCATTTTAGGAGGTGGTAGAGGCTCAATGAAACAATCTGCTCTGCAGTGGCTATGTGCTCTCCTGTAACCTTAGCTTCAAAATATTTCAACCCTATAAGCATGCCCCTACTCTGACCTTCAGAAGTAATGTTATCCAATATATAAGCACATTCATGAGCCTATAAACTCTTAGGAGACTGGTTAATATCTAAACAAAGGCAAAACCTACGCAGAGGCTTTTTTTTTTTTTTTTTTGAGATGTGGAAAATATTTTGGTGGAGGAGGGGATGGTGCAGCTGAAGCACAGCAGTAACTGTTTGTATAGGAGTTCTGTTTAGGCCATTAACATTGTTCACTGCCACGTCTTTGCTGCTTGTTTGTTATTGTTGGAATTGAAATGTGGAATACACTGTCCTGAGGTTAAGGTTTGGGTTTTAAATCTGAATCTTCAGACTGGATCACCATTATGCAGCTTCTGTTTTTGGCTTTTTACTGGCCCTGTTGAAAATATTTAAGAATGCCTCTGTCCACTCCCCAACAAGAAGAATATTCATAATCTGGATAAAGCTGAAATACAAAGTGGCTTATTCACTCCTGTGCTACAGAACATGCTTGCTAGATACAGAAAAGTAATTTGTCTGATTTCTACTGTTGTGTGTTTACACAGCATTGGTGCATGTGTAGCAATAAAGAGTTTACTAAGCTATGGAATAGAAAGTTCTGGAAAAGCTGCTTCTTTGAAGAAACATGTTTTCATGGCTTTATTTTGAGAGGAGCCTCTAAACTGGGCACTCTAATTTAAAAATTCCTTGAAATAATGAGTGTTTCTCATAGGCTCAGAAGCCTGATCTGACTTTCCAGGAACTAAGTTCAAATGCTTGGGAAGCAGGTCTTGCATTTTCTTGAGTTTCACGGGGAAAGCTGAACATGTAAAAAAGTGAGAATATGCCTGCTGAGTTCTGTGTGCAGAATCTCCCATGATCAGCAGGGTTACACTCAAAGTCACTGTTGTAAAAATCTAGATTCCTTAACAGTCATTTGGTCATTCTTTAGAAGTTGTTGGAGCAAAGATTGAGTAATTTTCAACAACTTGGGATTAATTCCTGCTTCCTTCTCTAGCTTTTCTTGATTGTGTGAGTTGCTGAATCTTGAGGATCTGGAAAAACAAATCATGTGCTGTTTTTAGTTTGCTTTTCCCCCTCACAAACCAGTTGCCTTTTTCTTATGGAATTCAAGAAATCTGTCAACACAGGTTCTGAAAGTTTGATTTGACAATTTGTTTTGAGTTCGCATTGCTTCAGTTTCTTTAATTCCTAATAAATTAATGATTCTTAGTGTCGTGCAACCTCCCTCCAGGTAAACATAAGTCTTCAGCAAAACTAAAGATCAGGGAAGAAGGAACATATAATGGTAGGTTAGTATAGTTAGACTAATTTGAAAATTGATTTTTTTATATTTTACACTTTAATCCAATTGTCAGACTGTCGATGTCTTATTCTTAAATAATTTGAGGTGAGATTTTTGGATGGTGTCTTGTTTACCTTGCAGCTCACTCTAGTGAGCTCTTGTTATTTCAGAGCAATTGTTCTTAGGTATATTTTCAGCTTCTGTAAAATATGGGAGGGTCCTTGAAAAGGCTGCCTTGTAAAATGCAGTTTTCATAATCCTACTGAAGATATTGATTTCTGAAACTTGTGGTAACATTTGAAACTGTTTTGATAATTTCTCTGATCTCAAGTAATCTAACAACTATTTAATTTTTCTTCCACTTTTCATTTCTTTTAGCTGGGATGTGACAGCAAACATAAGAAGAACTGTTGAAACTTGATTTTCTCCTGGTTTTGGAAAAGTCTAACTTGTGTTTAACTTGTGATTTAATGGGAAAACTGCTCATTGGCCACAGATGACTACTACTAAGAGGCTTTCCGAAATCTGTTTTGGATTATGGAGAGATAGTAAAAAAACAGGCTTATGATTTGAGATTGCTTTTGTCCTAAACAATAATGGATTTGTTTGGCACTGGGTGCTGCAGTTATGCAAAACAATTGCTCAGTCATCATAGGTCACATGTTCTTTAAATGTATTAAGCAAAGATGAAAAAGAGATCACGTCTTTGTTTTTGTCAAAGCTTATGATTTTTCCTTTTTTTCAACAATCCTTGAGAATCCCTGAGAAGAAGAGGCATGGAAATGCACTGTGCAGTGCATGTGTTTTGCTTCCCACCAGAAGTTGACGAGTCCAGTGTGCAAAACACAGTGGGAGCTCCAGTGAGTCCCAGGCGTGTACTTAAAATAGGAAATGGTTATTGGAACTAAATCATTTTGCCATTTTTATTTTTAGGTTTGCTGGCATGGGTAATCTCATTAAGGTGCTAACCAGGGACATAGACCACAATGCAGCACATTTTTTCTTGGATTTTGAAAGTAAGTCTCTCAGCCCTTCACAGCTGGTGCATTTCAAATGGTAACAGTAGGGTTGCTTATACCTGCTGCAGTGAAGGCCAGGGGACTCAGTTGCAAATCTGGAATTTGAAAGAGTTGCATGTATTTTTTCTGTTCCTCTTTGCCTTTTTTTTTTTTTTCCCCCCTCCCCTCCAGTAGTAGCCAAGCCACCATCATGCTGCTGTGTAAATTTTCTTTCCATGTGCTTAGTCATTTCGGGTCTCTGTGGTCACTGATGTCCATCCATCTGCCTGCAAATCCAGTAATCATGAAATTGAAAATTCTGTCAGTATGCCATAGTAATCTGTGCTGAGCTGTTGTTCACTGTAATCCTCCCTTAGACAAGAGTGATCCCTCTTTGATCATTCATCGTGCAGTCAGTGTGTGTTTTTTAACATCCAAAAGTCCAAAGTGAAACTGTCTGAGCTTCACAGATGTTTTGGGCACCTTGTGTAAAAGATCTGTGGCGTAGCTGTGTTAGCATTTTCTGCACACTGAAGCGATGCATCTTGATGTGACCTTGATGATCTATGATGGCTTTCTGACAAAATTATAAGGGCTGACAAAATTAAAGCTCTTTCCTTCTGTTGTCCCATCAGGTAAAAATCGGTAGCATGGCTAATGCTTGCAAATATGGTACTTGGCCCTCAAGGCAGTACTCCTGCTCAGGACACTGGTGCTAGGGTGTTCCGGGACAGAATGAGTCACTGGCAAAGCCTTTGTTTGGATTTTGCCCCTTGCCAGAATGGGGGAGCTGTGAAGATGTTGGTGACGTGGTCACTTCTTACAGGAAAGCTGCATGGCTGGAACCACCAGCTGTGCCTCCTCGAGGTGTGGGGCTCTCCCCTCACCCATCGGGGCGAGGGGCCTGAAGGACGGGTTCGTGCCTGATGGAACTCTCTGGTCTTCTTTCCCCCCCACTGCTTCAATCAACTACATTTGGGCTGTTCCTTCTTATAAAAAGAAAATTTTCTTTTCTCTCATTCTTGTCTTGGCAGGTACCTTAACATGGGGAACCTTCTAAAAGTTTTGACATGCACAGACCTTGAGCAGGGGCCAAATTTTTTCCTTGATTTTGAAAGTGAGAAGATGATTTTATATATCTATTACTCTTTGCCTGCAGTAGACTGCATTTGTCATGTACTTAATGTATGTTTTCATTTTGCCATCCTTCTAACTGCTTTGTATGCCTGAGCTATGGATAATTGTTCAGCGAACTTTGATATAAAGCAATAACCTATTCTGAAATATCCTCAGGTTCTAAAATGGAAGATCTTTATTTCAGGGAGGGCTTTCAAATTATGTTTTATATGTTGAAACCTGATATAGTTCTTGTTTCTTAAATTAAAATTCTTCCTACTTTTAATCAAAACTTTAAAAAGAATTGGAATTATTTGAAGGCTTCCTGAAATTGCAAGGAGATGGATGCACCTTAAAGGAAGGACTGAAAATGAAACCTGATTCTCATCAGTTCCTCTTAATAATGCTGCTTATACAGATTTGCTCACAACATATTCATAGCTCCAGCATCATCACGTTAAAGGTGTATATGTGAACCTTATTTGATTTGGCACTGAAATTTAACCTCATCCCTTCTTGAAAGGGGATCTCAGAGTGTGTAGAAATAAAATTGCTTTTGAAAAGAGATTTGACTTGGCTGATCAATGCCAGGTGTTGTAGAAGGTTCACATATTGTCTATATTTCTGCTTTTAGTTTTTGTTGCATGATACAATAAAGCCTAAGAATGGCAGGTAAGTGTTGCTGGCTTCTGCTATGCATGTTTAATTACTATCTTTTGGGATGTGCTGTTGCTTTACCCAGCTGTACATCAGCAAGCTTAAACCTAAGAAAATTAATTCTCAAGCGCATTTTGACCGTGTTATAAAATACAATGAAATAGTGTGATTAAAAAATTAATGAAGTATTGTGATATGGACAATTTGAGATGCATTATGTCTTCTTTTCTTCCCCTGAATTATTTTCAGTTGTGTTTGATGAAACAGTAGCTGGTTTATATTAGTTATGATATGAAAGCGAATGCTTGGAGAAATATGGTTTTGCTTTGATGACATTTAAAGTTACAACCTCTCTAAACCCTTACGTTGTAGTGTTCAATTTTATCAGTTGTCTCTTATGAATATATTGTTATTGGAAGATTTTTACTATACAAATTATTAATAAAGGGAAGATTAATCAAGGACTGTGTTCAAAAATCAGGAAACAATACTTCTTTAAGATCAAATCTTGCATATTGTCGGAATAGGTACAACTTAATGAAGTAGGAAGAACTCATAGTGAGAATATTTGAGCTGTGAAGCTCCAGTTTAGTCTGCAAATGTTGAACATTTAATTGGAGTAAGTGAAATTCAAGTTAGCTGGATAGAAGAGGCATAATTCTTAAATTGCAATAAAAATTGCTGTGTTTGTTTTGGTTTTTTTTTTTTTTAATACAGATTCTTTAGCTATCAGTTTTGTTTTGAAATGCATGTTTTGAGCATGAACAAGATTTGGCATGAGAGTAAGCAGGTTGCTGACATGAAATGTTTACATACGCAATAAATTAAGTGACTTATATTATGGCTGAATTGTTAGACTGTTCTTTATTCGTTTTGGACCCTGTCCTGCCTTTGTTTCTGCTGCTATACTGTGTATCCATGCTTCTTTCTCCTCTGTTTCAGATAGCTTGCCTTGACAGGATCTTGGCTTTGACACAGTCAAGATCTTTCTTCAAGACTTGGCACTTTATCTTGTGATACTTAATGTTGTGTTTTTATGTGGAAGGACAAGTAAGCTCTGTATTAAACACAAATTTGACAATTCTGTGTTACGTCTGGCCCAGTAATAGGCAGTTGGAAGGCTTTTGTTGTTTTGTTCTTAAATCCATATATAGATAGATAGATATCTTTGGAGGGAGCAGGCTAGTTAAACATTTCTTGTGTAGTACCACAAAGAGCTAAAAATCAATGTCTGTAAAGCTTTATAGTGCTAAAAACTTCAAATCTAGAAAGGTTTTACACTGGTTTCTGACTACTGTTTCCCCCCAGATACTTGTCTTGGTGCTAGATTCTAGTGACTGGTGTGACTGACTATTAGAATGCATACAAAAAACATTCTGATAAATGATATGATGTGCTGTTGGCTTTCCTTTGCCCCAGCACTGGTTACGCTTATGCTTTATTTGGTCATTCACATTACCTATTTGAAACAAAGAGTTGTCTTAAGTATTCTCTAAAGTCTGTGCAGTGCCAGTTGAACATGAGCAAAGTGCACATCTTTGCAAGGACAATATTGTTCACATAAAACAGCCACCTGTAATGTGGGAAATATACAGCTCAATTTTTACATTAGAGTAATTTCTGTCACAGTGCAAATCCTTTCCAAATTTAGTGATTTGAGTAGTGTACCTTCAAATGGTGATCTCAAGCTGGAGCTGACAGTGTTCTGTGTTACCCCCAGAGAACTTGGCCAGGTTTCAGAGGAGCCACAGAGACAGTGTTCTCCACAGTAATGCTGATAGAGATGAATAAATTATTTCATCTCCAGCAGTCTGGGATTTTTCTCTCCCTTGTTTGTGAGTTTTGTCCCAGACAGTTTCAGATGACTTGACGTGTTCTTCCCTGGGAAAATCTCAGTTTAAGTAGTGTTTGCTGTAGAGTGTAAACTTTTAACCCGAAATTTCTCTGCCTACTAGTTCTGTAGGCTAGCCAAATATATTTTTTAAATAGTCACTAAATGTGTGTGTTCCCCCTCATGCCATATGTTGTCATATTTTTGTAGTATTTAGTTCACATAACAACGTTTGTATATTGTTGCAAGTCTGCTCTTCTGTGTTTAATACTGTATGGTGTGAGCATTCTGAACTCTAAGTGTATATTGCATTTAGTGCAGTAACATTGAGATTAAATTTAAAATTAATTTAAAGATGAACTCCCCACTTGCTTGCAGGACCTCAGTCTTCCCTTTCTCTACTACTGGATGGAAAATAGGAAAGTTGCCCTGAATAACCAGGGTTCAGCTCCCATGGCAACAGTATCAAACCTCAGAACATCTCAGTGAGCTGTGCCGTGCTTAGTGTTTGTTCTTTCTGTTGTCCATAGAAGATGGAGAACCATTTGGTTTTCCAATGGGAAAGCACTGCTGGGTGAAGGCACAGCCTTGTTCTAAGATTGTAGAAGGAACCTAAATAGATGTGGGGGGAAAAGGGAAATCCCTGACGTTTTGTCTCCTTCATCCTCCTGTTTGGATGCCTGGCATTGCTGGCTGTTTTTTCTTAGTTGCCAAGAGTAACTCCAGAAGTACAGCTCCCTTTCCTGCTCTGTGCACTCCACATTGAGGAAAATGAGTTCCAAAATTAGTGATTCTCGAGCCAAGTCCCGTAGCTTGAGTCCTCAGGTACATCCCGAGGGATGCTATTCCCATAATATGGGAAGGGCACCTCGATCTAGTCAAGGTGACAGCTGTGCTTAGGAAGAGGGACCTCTCCCTCTTTCTCCACCTGTGATGGGCTTTCGGAATGCAGTGCCCTGACCAGCACTGAGAAGCAAATAAACCATTTGCTCTGGGTCAGCCAGCACTAAGTCTTGAAGATTTTCTGTATCATGCCTTTTATCTCTGTCCTAATAAAATCTTAAATGTATTCTGAAGGGATTATAAAAGAATTCAAGTTTGCTTTATAAAATTGAGCTCCCTTCTAGGTGGGAAAAAAAAAATTACAGGTGGCAGAGGAAATTAGTTGAGACAAATCAGGTTTACAGATTTCTTTTATTGGAGAGGACTAGGTCCACCAAATGAGAGGTCCAAGATGAAATGCATACCAAAATAAATAACTCCCTACCTACTGGGTTTTAAAACAGTTTGATATTTAGAAGTTGGTAATAATCAAAACAAGCAAACAAACAAACAAAAAAAACCACCACCCCAACAAATTAAGTATAAACCATTGGGTTTAGGTTTCCTGGAACATTTTAGGGAAATGAAATACAGTAGTTGGCTGATTACATCCTACACTATCTGAGGTGATGGAGGTGTTGATTTGCTTAGCCAGCTGTTCAGTGAAGACCTCTAAAATCATATTTGGAAGATGTTTCTTGTTTCATGGAGGGTCACAGAACTGCAGCTGCTCTGCTTGTTGGTGTGTTTTGAAATGAGGAGCAGGAGTTCTTGTGGGCCCTTCTGCTCTGCCCTCCCAGTGTTGAAAAATGAGCTCTCCTTACTACACAGGGTAAAGAAAAAAATGGCATGAAAAATTAAGTAGGCAGGAGATGTACTCAGTGTGAGACGATCCAAGTGACAAGTCTTGATTGCATTATTTAATAACACAGTCTGGAATGCTACAGAGCTTCACGTCTTAGTCTGTATTTCACTATAGCATTTCATGTTGGTGCATGAACTGCTGCCAGTCAACTGGTGCTTCCCTGTCTGCTCTTTTTCCTCATTTTTTGTCTTCATTTCTTACAGCAGTCTTCAGCAGCTTTCAAAATTATGTGACTTTTGTGGTGATCTGAAAAGCACTGGCCACTTTTACTCGATGCCTAATCAATGTGGTGCTCTTTTATTTATTTATTTTTAAAGGAGTGACCAGCTTTTTTTTAACCTGTGCTAATTCTTGATGTTTCTCAAAATATTAGTTAAACTGTTGCAAGGTCTATATATAGGCATATTTGCCAGTAATACAAACTGTCTGTACATTAAACCATAAAAATAAGAACTATTGTACAAAAATTACAGAAAAATCCATACAGGCAATGCACATGAAATTTGTTTTCTCCTCATTTTCTGTTGTGTTTTTCTAATGTGAAACACTAGAATACTATGGGGTTTTTTTTTCAAATATAAAGATTTACCTAACTTCCATGGGCAGTTTTATGTATGGATCATGGGAAAAGCACTTTTAAAAAGACATTTTCCAGACTCCTTAAACTGCACAAAGTCATGAGGATATATTGTCCTTAGATAGCTTTTGTTTGTCCCTATAAAAAAGAATCTATTGTTAAAACTCTGATTTTTGGCATTGGAAATAGTGGACTGAAGTACAATGATATTTATTTCATAATATATTTTCCCCATGTAAAGAGAAAAGTGGGGGTTTTTTTGTTTTGTTTTGTTTTCCTTAGAAGAGCTTCAGTAACTATTATTTTTTTTAATATTAGTCTAAAAGGAACTAACCTTGTAGCTTCCATCAAACTTTTAAAAGAAAAAAATCTGTTTCATTTCGGGTAAACCATGTCCAAGCTATTTGCGCTAGGTGATTCTTTTTAAAGGTTTGTTGATTCTTCTCAAAACATACCTTTTACAGATTTGCCTTTTGTTAAAAGTATATGTGTAGCTTTTTGAAATTATGATCAAATATACATTTGGGAAGTCCTTACTAATTATAAAAAAACTGGGAGACAACATATATCTTTAAAGATGGAGGACAAAAAAAAAAACCCCAAGCTCACACGAGATCTTTTTGTTCTCAACTCTGATTGTGCAGTGAGTGCGATAAAGAGTATGTTTTGAGAATTAATTATATTTGAAATAAAAGATATGGCTCCCAAGCAGTTAAAGATGAGGCAGAGAAGATGGAAAATGACCTGATGCAGTGTTTCTAGATAACAATAGGCATGGACACCTCCTGTGCAATCTGCAGTGAGTGTGTCTGAGTGCTTACCTAAGTCTCTTGCAGTGAGCCTGTACAGCACCCCAAGGTGAGATGATATGATAGTCATAAAGACAACTCATCAGGATTTCCTCTCCTAACTCAGTTTTAAATAAGTCTGGAAGGATAGATTCCAGGTGTTTTTTTGGGATGGTAAATGAAGCTAAGAGACTACTAAAATGAAAAAAATTACTCTCCTGGAGTTCCTCATACATTGTAGTAGCTCTTCAGGGAATGGAAATTCTTGATGAGTTGCTGCATGAAGAATTTGTTCCATGGGTGATGGTGTACCTATTGAATTCCATATTGTTGTTAAATATATATATATATATACATGTAATATGTTCTGCTGTTTAGATGCCCAACCTACAGAATCTGAAAAGGAAATTTATAATCAGGTGAATGTAGTGTTAAAGGATGCAGAAGGAATACTGGAAGACTTGCAGTCATATAGAGGAGCTGGCCATGAAATACGAGAGGTGAGCTAGAGCATTACAACTCTGCACAACCTGTGGTTGTTCGTTGTCTGATCCTAACCAAATACTGCTGGGTTTTAACTTTGCTTGCAGGAGCTGTTTTGGCAGAGCATGTTGTCTATTAAAATCACTGTCTTGAATTTCTGCTCTGGAATGTTTCTTTTTAACAGCGGAACAGATGTCGCTTGTTTCAGTCGTATTAATCCACATGTGTAACAGTAAATGATGCTTCTCAAACTTTTCAGGGAATTGTTGCTATTGGTTTTTCTTTGTGTTCCCACATGAGCTCTCCTTGAGTTAGTAGTGAAGTTGGAAAGAGTGTGGCGTGACTACAGTGCAATATTGAGTAGTGTCGACATCTTCTTGTGCGGTAATTGGAGAAGTCTGGTGTGGTAATCCTGACACAAAAGACATCTCATTTTCAATCCCTTTTAATGGGCTTTTATTTACTACAGTAGATGTTTGGAACAGAAACAGAATTTCTGTATGGAATGTCACTCCATTTTTTCTTTATATTTAAGAAAGGGTGGGATAAATATTTTCCCAACCCCCTTTCTTTCTTCCTCACATGCAGGAATGGAGGCTGCTCTACTCCTGAAGTGAGGAGTTACTCACTGTAGCATACCCTTAAGAAATAGTATTAGATAAGAGTGTCCCTGGTGGTGCAGTGGCTAAACCACAGCGTTGTCAACGCTGAGATCTGGGTTCGATTCCCGGTTAGGACACTCCCCGGGCAGATGGAGCTCGCTAGCCCTGTAAGGCAATCCATCTACATCCTGAGGACCTCGCTGCCACCGTCCAAGCTTGCTTGGCCCCGGCAGATGAACCTCAGGATTAAAGGGTGGGCTCAGTTCCGCGCACACTGTGTCTCACCTAAAAAATCCAATGCGCAGGCTGGAAGGTGTAAAGACCTTCCCCGGTTCTTCGTTCGCGAAGAGACTGACCATTATTATAGTATTAGATAGGAGGGCTCTCTGCTCTCTCCAGATGAATTTGAGATACTCAGAGACATTCAGCTTTGGGAGTTTTTCTCTCTGTTGAATTAATCAGGTAGGTTTAAGAAGGGTAACTGTGTCACACAAAAACCCCTTAGGAGGGGAGGTGGCTTACTTGTTCTTCAAGGAAGGAGCAGGCTCAGGGAGAGGCAGGAGGATCAGGCAGGAACTTGTGGCTCAGCAAAGAAACCTGCAGCTCCCATGGAGAAAGGAGAGACACTCCTGAGAGGAGGGAGACATCTCAGGAAGGAATCTTTCTAGGAACCAGAGAGGAGTGTGATGGAGCTCACAGCCCAGGGTTGACCAAAACATATTTTTGAATCAAGGAATTGACTGTGAAAATGCGGCAGGAGAGTTATGAACATTTTTATTTCTCTTCTCTTAGTATATTTTCAGTTGCTAAGTAGCCGAGTTTCTAAAAACCTGGAGGGATTGAATTTAAGGTATTATATCTGGGAAGTGTACTGTAAAGACAAGATCTATACCTCAGAGATCTGGTATACACCATGTCCTGGTGGTGCTTTATATTGTTGTTTATGTTTAAATACTCCTATAATTTTTAGCCTGAATTTCACAGCAAATTTGTTGGGTTTGTTTGTTTGTTTGTTTTCTCTGTAAATTCAGGAATTGGTGATAGATACCAACATTAGGATGAGGCTTTGATTGCTAAACTTTTTTGCTTGGAGGAACCACAGTGAAATTGTTGATTTTAATTAATGAGATCTGGTTATGTAAATGTTCTTATCTGAGTGGCTTTATTTTTAACCATTTCTTTCTACTCTCTCTCCAAGTTGTTTTCCTGTTCAGGATACTTACTTTCAACACAATTACTTAGACCTTTTTGGAACAGACTTGGGTTAGTACAGGCTTGTCTCTCAACTGGAAAACCTCTTAGTAGGTAGAAGTTTTAGTTATTAGATCTTTAAACAATTGTCCTGCGTAGGTTTTTTTAATAATTTTTTTAGTCAACAGCGCTTCAGTTAATCTAAGCATACTGTTTTTCTCTCCATTTCTAATTAAGGCAATACAGCATCCCAATGATGAGAAGCTGCAAGAGAAGGCATGGGGTGCAGTTGTGCCACTAGTAGGCAAACTAAAGAAATTCTATGAATTTTCTCAAAGACTAGGTAAGTGGAAAGGTATTAACTTGTGGGTTTTGTCTTCATTAATTAGTATATTTGGCATATGTGATCACATCTGGGTCAACTCCTTAATAGAAAAAAGCTCATTTTGCATAGATTCCTTCTATACACTGTGTACTATCTTCTTGCATTTGACAGCAGATGTGCTTCAGTGGGTGCCTGAAAGGAGAGAGAGAATGGGAGCATGCTTGTCATCCTCTTCCCCTACTCCTTTAGCAACTCCAGACAGCAGAAACCATCTGATCGTTTGAAAATTAGTGGACTAAATAATCTGGGCGTTAGTCCTGTTAATGTTTCTCATAACAAGAGAATCTGAAAGTGTCTGTATAATTTAAACACTAGAAATAATTTGGTCTGTGGAAATGCCTGATCTTGGTTCACATAGAACTTGCAATACTTAAGATGGTGCTTCATACCTCTTATGAAACCAACTTGACTGATGTGGTGGCTAAGCTGATTAAACCTATTAGACTTGGTTTTTTGACAAACTATCTGTTGTTATCTCACTTCTAATCAGAGTTATTAGCATAGCTCCTGAAAAAATTAGTTCAAAACATGGAAACTTTTTGCAGGCAGGTTCTGCTTTGTTAAAGAGGTGAGGCATTTTTCTCAAGAAGATGAACAAGAAGTGGATTATGAGTTTATCTTAAGACATGACTTCTGCTTGTAGTAGTGTGCCTCTTGAATTCTGTGTTGTCTTAAAGGCTGAAGTCTGCTAACACAGGTTATTGAAATATGTTCTACACAAATGTTGCAGGCAAAGCTTGAATGAAACCTTTTCAGGAACTTCTTTTTATGGCTGTCAGTGCTGATCAGACCTAGTCTGTACAGCAATTTGTAAGTAAATATGACAACAGTGACACATAAATAAGCAATTAATCAAACCCCTTTATTATGAACCACCATGTATTTGGGCAGATGTATATATTTTAAGTCTAGCATGCAGGATATCAGCCAACAGAGATACAAGAAGCAGATGCTGTTGCACACGGCAAAATTCTGCCCTCTCGTTTCAGAGGCAGGATTGCGAGGCCTGTTGGGAGCCCTGACGAGCACTCCGTATTCCCCCACGCAGCACCTGGAGCGAGAGCAGGCTCTCGCCAAGCAGTTTGCAGAAATTCTTCACTTTACACTCCGGTTTGATGAGCTCAAGGTAAGGACTTGTAGTTCTGTGAGCACAAAGGCTGGCCAAAAGAAACCAGGTCTGTTTACTGGAGCAGTCTGGGCTGTGTTATGTTTTAGGACAGAGTGTGCAGTACATACTCAAAGATCCAGTGTATTTGGCTTGCTTGCATGACCTACAGTTAGATTAGACTGGAAAGAGATGAAATATCATATTAGCTTTAGGCACTTGTTTTATTTCAGTTCATATTAATCATGTTTCTTCATCCAAATTTGGCGGATCTCTTGGGATACTGCTGCTACTCTTAGTTTGTGCACATGCATAGTCCAGCTCTTTTCTTAGTGATGTGCAAAGAATTAAGCTTAAATGATTATTAGTTTGCTGGTCTGATCCTTGGAGTCAAACTAGGAAAGCAATTTTTTTTCAACCTTCTAATTTCCAACTCCTGCTCCTTTTCTTTTTCCTGTTAGATCTTGTTCTGCAAAATCTGAGAAACTACCCACAGAGCTTTACTTGGTGCTTATCAGTTCCCACCACGTCACAGGCCTTTTTACTTCAGGAAGCTGAATATTTTCTTGTATTATATTTTATGAAAACTTGTCCTTATTTTTCTGGAATTTGTCACAACTCTCTTGCTTCCATGTCTCTCTAGATGACAAATCCTGCTATACAGAATGACTTCAGCTACTATAGAAGAACTCTGAGCCGTATGAGGATTAACAATGTCCCAGTAGGTAACCCTTGGAGGAGATGAAATATAATCTTATGCTACCACCCCTCTTCTTCATGTACAGAAAAACTAAATTTTCTTTTCCTTCTGTTTTGTAGGCAGAGGGAGAAAATGAAGTAAATAACGAGTTGGCAAACAGAATGTCTTTATTTTACGCTGAAGCAACGCCAATGTTGAAAACCTTAAGTGATGCTACCACAAAGTTTGTGTCAGAGGTAAGAGTGTATGTCCTGGATACTGTGCTTCAAAGCACCACAGGGCCGGGCGTGATCTGGAAGAGAAAACTTCTGCCAGGCTTAATTTGCCATCTAGAAACCAAACTTGTTTTTTGAAGCTTCAAAAAATGTGAAGTGTCTTTTCTCAGATGCTGTAGAGTTTAGTGACTGCAGCCACTTTTTGTGTCACCAGAAATTAGTGCATAGTGTCCCATCAGTGCTAATAGCGTTCCTCAAAGAGGGAGGTGGGACATGTAAGTGTTTTGCCTCCATTTTGGTGGTGGTTTAGAGCAGAGATTTCAGAAAATTGAAAGCAAAACAGTTTGATGCTGTGTGCTTGAAATAAGGAATGGATTTGAAATGTACCTTTCTTTTCTCCTTCCCAAGAGATTTCACTATGTAGAGTCAAGTATACTACATTATTGCAAAACAGGAGGAATTTGAACGGGAACAATATTCCAACATTTTCACACATCCCTATTTATGCTTAATTACCTAGATAAATATTAGTGGTAAAATCCAGTCACTGCAAGTATTGTGCTTGCCTTCTGGTAACTGTGGTGATTTTTGGCTTACGTGCAGAGAATGCACACTATTTCTTAATTAAAAATAGTTGTATGTTGCATGATTAATGAACAGATACATTTGTTTTCTAATATTTTTTAAGTTCCACTTAATGCTTGAAATACCTCAAGAAAATTGGCCTCTTATTTTACATTTCTTTGTGATGTTTGCTATGATTTTTTACTGTTAACAGCAGATGAATATATTTGGCTATAGAAATTTGTCTTCAAGGAGCAAGTTAGATGATTCCTTTAAAATTTACCAAAAGTCGGTAGTGTCAATAGCGTAGTACTTTGACTTCACAAAGCAAGCAAAACCCATGTGTTAGACTTTATTCTGGAAATTGCTAATCTATATGGTAACATTTTATAGAAAAGTGCAGAACTACCCAACTTACCATAGTTGTGTTGATGTTTTTAATTCCCGCACGTTGCCATGCCAGCAGATCATTTTTGGTTTAGGATTTGTTTTAGGATTGTTTTAGGATTGTTTTAGGATTCGTAGCACAGTATTACCCAAGAATTGACTTGGAAACTGTTGATCCTTCTTTTGCAGAATAAAAATTTACCGATAGAGAATACAACAGATTGCTTAAGCACCATGGCCAGTGTGTGCAGGGTCATGCTGGAAACCCCGTGAGTATAAACAGTGCTTGTTCTGGGAATGAGTCATCTCTCTATCTCAGATGTGACTTGTGATGCATGAGGTGAAAGAAATATAATTGGGGTAATTAGGAACTATGGTGTTTTCTTTTTACCAGCCTAGTTGCTTACCTTGACATGAAACTACCACGTCTCATTTTGCTAGCCATGCAAATCATGCGGTCTACTTTTCTGAACGTATTAATATTTAAAAATAGCATGGCTATGGAAGCTAGACAACCTCTTGGCACTCTTTATAAGTGGTTTTCTCATGTATAATTCAGAGAAATAGACTATTTGAGCATGACTGCCTAGGGCCTCCTGAAAGAGGGGCTGTGGGCAATGTGCTGGATGGTTTGTCCTTGTGGGCTGGCCCAGCTGATGTCTGTAACAAAATGACAGTGCCCCTATCTGGGGAATTAAGAGATGTTTTCCAGGCATGAAGGCATTCTGTTGTCTACTGTACGTTTGACAGGCACTCAGAGTATGACCAAAAAGTCAGACTAAACTTTAGGTTTTGGTGGGTTTTTTTTATTTTGTTTCTTTTTTCTTTTTACCTGTTTCTTCTGTGTTCTAAATAGTTTTGCACTGGTAAAATTACTTGTGCATGAGCTATGTCTTATTTAAATAATTTTCTGTCCAAATACCACAGCACATTTGTTTTGAAGTACATTAAGAGCTCCAAACATTTATATTCTTATCCTTCTTAGGAATAGACTGTTCTATTCAAGAAAGTAGTCAAACGTTGCTCATTAGCTTGCTTTCTTTACCTTTTTTTTTCCCCCCGAGTCAGAAGTTTGTGTATAATAGTGTGGCAGGGAAAACTGTAGGAAGCACCGAAAACAAAGTTAGTATGCATTATTTTAATCTCTTTAGCAGCAGAGTCCTTTTTCAGGTTTGAGAATCTTTATTAATCTTCAGGTGAATCTTTCTAAGCAGTTGTCTGATTTGTAGGCAGGTTATTGAAAGGAAAAAAGAAAACGATCAAAAGCTTGGGGTTGGTGGATTTGGGTTTTTTTAGGGAAGGATTCTTTTTTTCTCTGAGGACTTAAAGTAGAATTTTTCTCTTTAATCTTAATTTGGGTGTTACTAGTATGTACTCTTATCCTGTGTTTCATAGATAATAACCTGTGTTTTTAAATTACAGTGAATATAGAAGCAGGTTTACAAATGAGGAAACAGTATCATTCTGTCTGAGGGTAATGGTGGGTGTCATCATACTCTATGACCACGTGCATCCAGTGGGCGCTTTTGCCAAAACTTCAAAAATTGATGTAAGTTTATTGTTGCTAAATGATCTCTTGAGTATTTAAATTGTCTGTAGGTTCCTGTTCTGTCTTCCAAGTTCCAGTAGCGGATGTATACATTGGATTCAAACTAAATCGGTAGTGGTAACTGCGAGCAAAAATACATATTTAAGTAGTGAGAAACACAAGCTAGGCCTTCAGGCATGTAAATGGTCATTGTTAGACATGTAAAATCTGGTTTTATGGAATTCAGGTAGTGTCTTGAAATACTTGTAAACATTGGTTGTGCTGAAAGATCCAAATCAGAACGACTGAAAATAACAGCGGCATCTGGCTTGTTCCTCACTGTCTGGTAAATAGCTCAGTTCATAATCCAACAACCTTCAGGTTTTTAACTTTCTACTGCTAGTTCGTAAGTCTGTGGAATACATACTGTTACTGTATGTGGCTTCATGGTTGTTTAAAATGGTCTATTATCCTATTCTACTAGCTACAGAGTTGGTCATTATTTCACTAGCTGAATGTAATAATTCTTAAAGGATTTATGATAAACAAGTATTTTTATTTACAGTTCCCTACTTTTTTCTTAAGGTCAATAAAGCAGAGCTTGACATGAAAGTTTGCATTGTCTAAAGTTATCATAGAATGGTTTGGGTTTGAAGGGACCTTAAGGATCACCTAGTGCCAACATGGGCAGGGACACCTTCCTCCAGACCAGGTTGCTTAAGGTCCTGTCCAGCCTGGCCTTGAACACTTCCAGGGATGGAGCAGCAGTTTAGAGCCATTCATCCTCATCCTACCACTCCAAGCCTGTGTAAAAAGTCTCTTTGCAGCTCTCTTGTAGCCCCCTTTAGGTACTGGAAGGTGCTCTAAGGTCTCCCCAGAGCCTTCTCTTCTCCAGGCTGAACAGTCCCAACTCTCTCAGCCTGTCTCTGTAGGAGAGGTTCTTCAGCCCTGGGAGCATCTCTGTGGCCTCCTCTGGACTTGCTCCAGCGGGTCCATGTCATTCTTTTGCTGGGGATCCCAGAGCTGGGTCCAGGTGGGGCCTCACAAGAACAGAATAGAGGAGGAAAATCACATCCCTTGACCTGCTGCCCACGCAGCCCAGGACATGTTTGCCTTTTTGGTTTTTTTGCAGGGTCATGTTGAACTATTTGTCCACCAGTGCCCCCCAGTCCTTCTCTTCAGGGCAGCTCCCAATCCATTCCCTGCCCAGCCTGTATTTGTGCTTGGGACTGCTCTGACCCAGGCACAGGATCTTGCACCTGGACTTGTTGAGCTTCATGAGGTTCACACGGGTCTTCTTCTCAAGCATGTCCATGTCCCTCTGGATGCCATCCCTTCCTTCCAGCGTGTTGACTGCACCACACAGCCTGGTGTCATCAGCAAACTTTGCTGAGGGTGCACTCAGAATGCAGATTTTTAAGTAGCTAAACCAGTCTGTCATAGGAAAATATAATATTGAAAGCTTAATTCCTTTCTAATATCCAGAAAATGTCTTTACACTGCTGCTGTTTTTAAATACTTATTTTTTTTCTCTTTGACAAACTGAATAGAAAACATTTCTGTAAACTCAGAAAGTACTAGCATGAAAAAAACTGTATCTTTTTTTAATTCCTAGATGAAAGGATGCATCAAAGTTCTTAAAGACCAGCCTCCTAACAGTGTAGAAGGCCTTCTAAATGCTCTCAGGTACTCTTTTTTCATTTGGATTTTGTTAATATTTTGATGTGAAATTTCATTAATTGTCCGGGGCATTTTCTTCAGCACCAAAGTATTCAGTCACTGTTACAGTCAAAGGTGAATGTGATTATTGCAGGCTCGTCTTTCAGTTGTCTTGAGACAAGGATGCATGAGAGAGGCAGTTTTAACAGCTGGGTTGTAAACTTGCAGTTGTCATTCTAAGATAGCTTTTTGTGTACATTACCTGCATACAGGTTAAAAATGAGTCAGTATGGTGTGGTAAGTAACTAGCAATTATTCCTCTTTCAGGAAGTACTTAAGGCACAAGTCTCAATGCTTTTGCTGTAGAATAGATGAGACAAGAATTTGCCATATTAATTGGAGAAGTAAGGAAAAATTAATGATTCAGTATATTAATCTAAAACCTGCTAATTTGGGTCTTAAAGCTGTATCTCTAGGTAGAAATGTTCTTTGTGTGGGTGTCCAGCATTGGAGGTGTGGCAAAAGGTCCCAAAATGTTATAGGCAGATTAAGTCTTTGTTCTTATCCTTACTTGGAAAAGTATCATATTACTTTGGTAACAGATGAGTTTTATTGGATGCTGTTACTCATGCACTTGCTTTGGAATGTGGATGCTTCAGTTTGTCTTGCCTGAAAGTGAGCATTTGTGATTGCTTTTTCTTATCTGTGGTAAAACTGCTTTAATTCCATCAGCCCTCTCTTTATTTTTTTTTTTTTTGTATTATCATATGGTAAGAAGTGAAATAATGTGGTGCTGTAAGTGGGTTCATTTGCCAAGTTCTTTCAGATTATTAATTAAATGAAAGAAAACATCTATGCTTAATTTGGGACTTCATGTGAGTATTTCCGTGCTAAAATAATGTTGTTGGTCATTTCTGAACTTCTTTACGTGATCAGCCTTTGAGATGGTGCTCAGTAAAAACACAAGCTTCCAGAAGGAAAAGACTGTATTAGCATTTTTTTTCTGACTAGTTTATTGTGATTGCAGCTGCAAATTAACACCAGTCTTTACAGGTACCTCATTTTTCCCATCTTTGTTGACACTAGTAAAGTACGTGGAAGGTGCAGTTCAGGTTCTCACTCACTCACTTCGTGGTTAGCAATGTGAATTCAGCCCATGCTCTCACACTGACCTTTCCCTGCACCAACTCTTTCCATCCACGGATGCTTCAACAGCGCTGGTTTCATGCACTTGATTAGCCACTTGGCCAGGATGTTCAAATGGTTTTTAAATCACATTTGGCAGTGTTAGGAAGAGATGCGGTGGGGAACCGCTGTGTGATGAAAGTGGGTTCAAGGTGATGTCATGCAAGTAAAGTCCAAATCTGAGCATGTGATTCTGGAGGAGTGTTGAAGTTCTCATGTTTCCTCAGGGGATAGATAATGTGTTTCAAAAGCAAGTGGAAGGTGGTAAGGATTTTGGAAGGAGATCAGCTGTTTGTTATTTGAAATTCATATGGGCATTGTAATCATGTTCAGCTTTTTCACGTGGGCAGAATACCAAGTACAGTAACTTTTAAGATTTCAGAAAACCTTAGGCTGCCTGTTTGTGGAAAATATAAATTACTAAAGAGTTCAGAAATCTACATTGATATTAATTTCCAAACCAAAAAGTCATTATATATTCTTCAAGTGAACAAATAAATATCACTGCAGTTGTGGATAACAATGGAAGTGCTAATTTAACAGGTTAAATTTAAAGTACAGAATAACTTTTTACTTGCTTTTAGATTAGTTAGGAAGATCAGAGAAATTAATAATACAAAGAAGCCAATATTAAGGATATACATTACTCCCTTTTAAAAATAGAGGTAACTAAGCTTTTTATGGGAATTTTAAAATGTGCTATTGTCCTAGAGAATTTTGAAGGGGAAAAGGGCTGAAATAAGCACGTGTGTATGCTCTTTAGATTTAGCAGCAGTCACTTAACTAAGCAGGAAATTAGGCTGAAAAATTATTAAATCCATTGTCATTGAGGGATCTTAGGAAGGTTTGATCACTGGAAGTTTTGAAGAAAAGTTTCTGATGCTGTTTTATTTGAAGATGTTTCCTGCAGGGAGAGACCTCAGAGTTAGTCTGATGTTACTGTTAGTCTGATGTTAGTCTGATTAGTGATAATATGAGTTTACTATGAAATAGCCTTTGAGCACAGAAGCCAATGTCCAGCTGAGGCTTCTTTTGAACTCCCCTTGGTGCAAGGCTGCTGGGTTAGAATTCTGATTGATAACAGCATTTTCTGATCAGAATGTCTGATTTGTGCTCTGGGGAACCATGGAGTGGGTGGTGATCGATGGCTGAGGGTTTTGCTCTGGTACAGTCGGGTTGAGCCATAAACAAAGAAATTACATATTTTTTTAAATCAAAGTGCAATAGCCTCTACGCTCATCTCAACTTTTATTTCTGTGTTTAGGTACACAACAAAGCATTTGAATGATGAGACTACCTCCAAGCAAATTAAATCCATGTTGCAATAACAATTACCTGGAATTCGCACCTGCTGTAGACAGTATTCTGCAATGACTGAGATGCACAGATTTATTTTTTTTTTTAGTGATTGCAACTACTATCTCGTTCATTCTTGCTTTTTATTTTTTCTCTTCCTGTTTACCTTTTTTTTTTTTAATCACTTTCTTGTTCCTAAGTAAGCTCAGACTTCTTTTCTGTGCCAAATCAAAGAAATTTATCAATTCTGGAAAGTATTTCTACTTTTCAGAATAGCCATCCTAAGTGGCAGCTAATTATGCGTTGCATTTGGATTTCTCTGTACTGGGGAAAGATTTGTGACTTGAACTAAATATTTTTAAACTTGTGGTTTTTTTCTTTTTTTGAAAAACTAATATTTAATATTGCTTCTTCTGCATGGCAAGACTGCCTACTTCTGCTATTTAAAAATCCCTTGATGACTTCATTTTCTATTGCAGCTTATTTTCATGTGCAACCATGAGGAAACTAAAAGCAGATTTGTTTAAATTAACTGTGTTTGTACAAAATGGTACCCAACACAAAAGTTTTTTTAAATGAGTAAAAACTGTTTTGTTTAAAAGTTACGTTTGCATTTTGACTCATTTTTGTAAGGATGTATGTTGTATGTTTAACCTTTAATAACTAACGTTAAACTGTGGTGTGTGCGTAGCAAAATTACGTATGCATGTTCATGTCAAATGATTGGCTGTGGATAAGATAATAAAATCAGCTTTCATTTTTCTAAGTGTGGTTTGATTTACCAGTATTTTGAGTGAGATGTCTTCGTGCTCTTTGGATTTTTACAAAAAAAAAATAAATTTATAAATTTTATATAGTGAAAACTCTGCTGTTTCATTACCAGTAACCACCAGCCTAATCCACTGATTTAAGCCCAGTGTGTTTTAGGGTTGTTGCTCTCCACTCCCTGCTGCTTCCCTGTCCCCAGAAATATTACTTGGATAGAGTTTGTGGGAAAGAACTTTTTGCAATCCATATAGGTCTCAGTGGATGTTGCTGATTAACCCATGCTAACTCCTCAGTATGGTCATCAGAAATGGCATTCCAGATTAGGCTCTTTGCATACCAGTGGTGGGGAGGTGAACTTCCTTGCTGTGGAGTGGTGTGTACTCTTGTCGATCCAGGTATGTGAACTGTGTAAAATCTGAACGATCTCAGTATACTAAATAACGTTTCTTCTTTGTGTGGCATTTTAGAAGAAGTGTTTAATATATTGGTGTCGTGGTTTTGCTCTGGGTCAATTTGCTTTCCACCCCCCACACAATTACTACGAGTTGAGAGAAGGTTTTTGCAGACAAAAGAGAGACAGGATTTGGGGAAAAATAGTATAAACATTTATTACTAGTAAAACAAAAACTACTAATAAATTAAAAACTTAAGAACTATATCTACAACAATTTCTACTCAAGTTGAAGTGCTATATATTTACAGAAATACTTTTTCCCCTTTTATACTAGTCCAAGGAGAAGAAGTAGTCTCATTCTCTATTTTCAGAGTTCCAGCTCTCTCTCTCTAGTAATAGATCTTCAGTAGTAGCAGTATTCTCGTTGCAGCTGGAACTTTTTCTCTCTCTTTCTCGCTCTGTGTTGGCTTCCAGGGCTGGGCTTACCCCCCTCCTGGGCTAAGACCGAAGGCTGGGGGTTACCCAGGTCCCGAAGGGTCTTCCTTCCATAGGCTTGCAAGGGGACACTTGCTTACTATGGATCTTCTTCCACAGGGTTACAGGGGATAATGGCTTAAGAGTTCACCCCTGTTTCCTTATGGAGGTCCCTCTCCATGGGAGAACAGTCCTTGATAGACTTCTCAGCATGGGTCTAGCACGGATCCACACACACACGGATTCCAACATCTCACATGGGCCGTCTCGCTCCAGCATGAGATTTCTTCAGGGTCACAAAATCTTCAACAGCAGTATGGTTCCACACACGCACGGATCTCAGTATCCCACCTGAGTCATCACTGCTCCAGCACAGGTTTCCCTCAGGGTCACAAATCTCCACTAGGACTCTGCCTCACTTCAGTCCTTCTCATGAAGTCTCGATTCTCTTTGGTACATCCACACACTCCTCTATCAGCCGCATGGGGGGGTCTCCTTACTCCAACAAACTTTTACAAGTAGCAGGGTTTACTTTTCAGTCTTTTCCCTGCTGAGGAGAGCGAGCGAAAAGGGGGGGGGGAAACAAGCCCCCCCTTTCACACTTTTCTTGCTGCAGCTTCAGCTGCCAGCTTTGACCTTGGAAGCTCCATTATCTTTCGGCTGGAATTCTTCCACAGCAGTTCCTGTCCAAGCAGTTCGTCTTTTAAACTTTTTTTTCTTCCTCTCTTACAAGAGAGAAGGGAGAACTTCAGTGCTACACCTGCTCCCCCCACCCCGGCCCAAACCGGGGGAGGAGGGAGTCTGGCCCTGCTCGGGCCCGCTACTCCTCTCCCCTACATGGCTGCTGCCCCTAATTTCAACTGTGCCAACAACCTTCTCTTCCGTTTTCTTAAAGATGTAATTAGCAAAGGCGTCACTGGACTTTCGATTGGCCTTTTTGTCCGGAAATTAACCTGGACAAAACCATCCTCAGCCCCAGGGATGGGCTGGTGGGCAAAACCACGACAATTGGTAAAGAAATTAAAGCTCTTTTGGGAGGAAAAGAAGGGGTAAATATGCATCTCTTCAGAAGGACCTGGGCCAGTTGGAAAGTTGGGCAGAGAAGAGCCAACCGAAATTCAAGCCAAGGCAAGTGCAGGGTCCTGCACCTGGGGAGGAATAACCCCAGGCACCAGTACAGGCTGGGGGTTGTCCACAAGCCAGCAGTGCCCCTGTGGCCAAGAGAACCAGTGGTATCTTGGGGTGCATTAGAAAAACCATTGCCAGCAGGTGGAGAGAGGTGACCCTGCCCCTCTTCCCAGCCCTGGCGAGGCCTCACCTGGAGTGCTGTGTCCAATTCTGAGCTCCTCAGTGCAAGAGGGATGTGGATGGAGCACCTGGAACAGGTCCAGTTGTGTGCAGCAACGATGACTAAGAGTTTAGCCCATCTTATGAGGAAAGGCTGAGAGAGGTGGGTTTCAGCCTGGAGAAGAGACAACTGAGGAGGGACCTCATTAATGTCTACAAGTATTTGAAGAGATGGTGTCAAGAGGACAGAGCCAGGTTCTTCTTGGTGGTGCTGAGCAATAGAACAAGAGGCAACAGGCAGAAACTGATGTACAGGTACCACTGAATATGAGGAAGAACTCAACTGTTTGGGTGACCAAGCACTGGAACAGATTGCCCAGATTGGTTGTGGAGTCTTCCTCACTGGAGATGTTGAAACGTGTCTGTACACAATCCTATGCCATGGCGCTCTAGGATAATCCTGCTTGAGCAGGGAGGTTGGACCAGATTGACCCACTGTGGTCCCTTCCAACCGGGCCCATTCTGGGATTTTGTGAAAGCAAATTGAGAATTACTAGTGAACATCTCTGGGAAATGGCCTGTTTTGCCTCGAAGGGCAAACATCATTGCATCTCATGTGCATGGTGCTGTTGTGATTATGCCTAACATGAGTTCCATATAGGAGACTTGAAACCTCCAGGCAAGTGTTAGCCCCTCATCTTTATTTGCTGAACAAATACTTTATAACTTTACATTGCACACTGGTTCCAATACAAGGTATTGGTGCGACCATGCTGGATTTTCTGTGGATACCCCATCTACACCATCAAGAAGTACTCATCTTTTATTTGTTTGTTTTTGGAAAGAAGAGGTCTGCAAAATTGTGAATCAGGACACTTGCAGAGTTTGAAGGAGGTTTAAGCATGTATTGTGAGTACCTGTATGTCCATCTCACCTGGACATTTTTTCTTTCCTGCCAAAGATACTTTGCTGTGGCCTCTGCCACAGAGAAACCAACCCAAGTGCAAGGCTTTCAGCAGGAATAAAATACTCTTTCTTTGACATGATACTGCTCTCTAGTCCTTTTGGCAATATCATAGTTGTATCAATCTGAGGAAGGACAGAACTAGATTTGTTTAGTTTTTTTAAAAAAGAAAAATCTTTCCTGGAATCATATGAGTATTACCAACTGTATAAAACTGACCCTTGTGCATAGATCTTAAAGGGAAACTATCCTCATCAGTTCATAAACCTGAGGAAAAAACAATTCAGTGTCAACCTTGTTACTGTGAATACAGTTAAGGAATAATAATCCCAGGAGGAGCAAATCATCCTCCTGTCCACGGTTACTTTTGGAAGCAGAGCTTTCTAAAGGAAACCTAAGTTACAGAGAATGGATTTTAAGCACAGCTTGTGTAGTTGACAGTTTTTACGTCTGATCTCATTAGAAAACACTTGAAACAGTAAATCCAGCCTGGGTGCTGTTGTGGAAGAACCAGCCATACAGCAGATTTCTTCTTTGTCTTGCCCCAGTGGCTGCCGACTAAACACAATTTCTTCAGTCAACTGTTTTGGACAGCTCTTCCTTTCTGCTGCCCTGCCAGCATCTTTACTTTTAAACATTGTTGTTCTTGTGGTCTAAGGATAATTGGAGCTTTCCTTTTTTTCCTCTGGTATTTATATTCTGAAGTTTCTCTGTGTAGGCAGCTGGGAAGGGAGGTTAGAGCTGGCCTGCCTGGAGTTGGCTGGCCCACAGCTCCACAAGCTTCCCCCCTCAGGAGCTTTCCAAGAGAAGAAAACAGGCCCTCCCAGTGTACCAGGCATGAGCTGTTTGCAGTTTTGAACTGAAACTGCTGCATGTTCCTGTTCAAGCTTTGGAGCTTGTTCCTTGCAAACCCGCTCTTTAATCTTACCCCCTTTGTTTCAGCACTTTTATGTGGCAGTGGACAGGAGAGCAACTGTGAGAGCCAGCACTAAGTATTTGCCACGAAACAGCTTCTGTGTAAGTTCTGGGGGGAAAACTGCTGTTTGGATGGCTCCACCCTAGTGATACCTGGAATCTTGGGATGCTGGGCTGGTGGCACTTACTGGTTTAAATAAATGGTTTACTTGAATTGGCCATCCTTCCTCTGCTGTGAGCTGGTGTAACCACCCTGTAGCTGTTGTGGGTGGAAGTCCTTCTCCTCATGGTGCTGTGTAATTGAGTGTAAATCCTACTGCTCCTTTCTTGTGAGTCTCAAATTCTGGGCGCAGATGGGTCTCTGGGGGGAACAGATCCACAGTGGTGTGTGTGATGTGTGTCACGGACAGTGGAGAGGCTGCATGGCTAACAATGTGTGCCACTCCCAAGCTCTGGAATGCTTCTGCAGTTCTTTAGTAGCAGCCTACTTGAGTGGTGTTGATTAGGTTCTTTAAATTTCACACAAACAGTAAATTATGGAAATGTCTCTCCTAAAAAAAGTGTACTTTCCTGTCCATGTAAACCACGTCAGTGTTTCGCTTTGCCAGAAATGCTGCCTATCTCTGCTTAGCTCTATTATATTTGGGGCAGACCTGGAGAGGCCCTGAAATGGCTTATTGCACATGGACTTTGAGCATTCCTGTGCAAACATCTTGTTCTGGATTCACTGTCCTGTGGCTGCTTTCTCCTGGCTCGTAAGGCCAGCACCAGCATGTCTTCCACGGCAGGAATGTGATTATTCTTTAAACTGCTGCTTCACTAGAAGGACACTCATCCTCCTTTTCTTTGGGTTTTCTTCTCAGAAAGTGTTGTCTTTCTGTCCCTAAAACCACTTAGACTTGTGAAAGAACTAAGACGGAGTGATTTATGCAGTTGCCATGAGTTTATAGTTAGTTGTGGCATTTCAAGAGTGTGTCAGTGTGCAAGGTCACCGTGATGTTCCCTGGGTGCTGCAGACACAAGTAGTCACAAGTCCTGCTTGAGGTAGGAGCCATCCTTGAGGGTGCCCTTCCTGGCTGTGGTGATGGGGTTGCTTTTATTCCTCAAAATTTTAAAATACCTCTGTGAAGCAGCTTCTTTTATCAAAAGAGAGAACTAGCTCTGAATTACCAAGCTGTTTGCTCTTGCTTGCCCTTTTGATCATTCCACTGGCCTAAGCCAAGTTTTCTCACCCCCTTCTCCCAAGCCCAGTGTAAGGCTTGCAGGCTGATCAATAACAGCAGCTCCCCATCTGGGGGCAGTGGGCCAAGGACTAAAGCAGTCCCTCTAAAAAGTTCATGATATCAGTTTGCATATGAACTTTGTAATGAATTGCTATCACATGGGGTAGTTAAAAACCAGATGATTGCAAGCAACTTGATGCTCTGGATCTGGACAGTGATCTGCTTCCCCACGTGCTAATGACCCTTTCAGGCTGGTCTCATCCTTCAGTTTTATTACTGTGATATTACAAAGGTGCCTGGACAGGGTTACCTGTTCTCTCAAGGTTACAACACAAGAAGGGCTGTACCTGGTATAAGCTGACCCTGTCTGTTGAATCTGTGCAATATTGTGGATCCTTTGTGTCACAGCTATAGCAGCGTGAAATGGGCATTTGTGGGGTTGTATGGGGCAATGGTGAAGTTATCTAATTACTGCAGGGGTGTTACAAGACTAAGCTAAGTAGAAGGGAGCTTTTCAATTGCTGCAGTTGTTTCGCCAGCAAATGCTTAAGTGCGTGGTAGGCTGGCAACAAGTTACAGGGACTTGCTGTGTCATGAACATACTTACTGAGGTTGCCCTTTTACCTGCAGCCTTTCCTTGGCTGCCCTGCTCAATCATGTCTCTGTTTCACAGCTCCAGCTTCACGTAAGACCCTTTGTTTTCCTTTCAAAATCACTCATCTTACCTGTCTTATATATGGAAGTGTGTTGGTGGTGCCAGTTATATTCCACATGCTGCTACAGTTAGAAATTATTGAGGACAGTTCTTTGGATGGCTCCTGGGACCTCAGTCTGTGCAACAGGAGTTGAAGAAATTCTGGAGGTGTGTTTGCCTTCTCCCCTGTAGCAGACTGCTGTGAACTGCAGCGATCTGCTACACCCTGCAGGCTCCTACCCTGGAGCCCTGTGATCTCTGCTCATGCTTGAGCCCTGTCCAGAAGCCAACACATTAGTGCAGGGGTCAGAGGTGTCCAGTACTTGAGGTGAGGAGTTACAAGCACCTGGTGGCCGTGATAATAAAGTGGGACATACAAGAGCTGTGTATGGTTCCTGGTTCCTGCCATGGGGTTCCCTTGTTAAAGATGGCAAATCCCTTTTGATTCTGAAGTCTCTGGAGGAGTGTTTCTGCGCATTCTCCCCTTCCTTGCCATTCAGGGTGTATCACTGATATCCTCATCCTCAGAAGCAGGGAGAGCTTCTGCTGCAGGTGACATCTGTATGTCCTTTATGGCCTTGTGTTTTGCTGGTAACACTGTGAACTGACTGGAGCAGAGAAGAGATGGCCTCTATGGTCAAGGGAGTCTAAGGCGACCCCAAGTCAGAGCTGGCCTGGCAGGAGCATCTATCTGGCCTGATCTGTGGCCTGGCCTATCTCTTCCTTAGATGCAGGCTAAGAAGAAACCGAGCTGTTTATTTTATTGTGGCTCCCCTATAGTCTTGTGTTGTGATTTCACATGTGCCCATTGTGTCAAAGTGATGCTTGAGCACTGACCAAATGACAGGCCAGTGTCCAGGCTTGGGAAAGGAGTATGTTTGCACATCCAGCTCATCCCATGGGCTGGAAACACATCCATCATGTGAAGGGGCACATGAGATGTGTCCAATTCCAGGGTGGAGGGAGATGTTGCAGTATAAAACTGATGTCCCCATAACCAGCTATGTGACCCCTGATCAGCATTGGTGTCATTAAACACAGTGTGGGAGTGCATTGCTGAAAGATGTGGCCTTTGGTAAAGTGGGCATTCTAACTGAGCTATTTCCTAGCTTTAAAGCAATTCCCTTTAGTATCTTTCTCTTGTTTTTAAGATGAGAGACTACATTCAGCACTGTGTGCCTTTGAAATGGCTTGTAATGCTTGAGAGTGAAATGCTGCTCCAAGGGCTAGGCTAGAGATTCCTTCTGTGTGTGGCAGCTGATTGGCCGTGTCCTCGATAGAGGAATGATGGTTGGTTCGCTGATGTCACAAAGAGTTTCCTAATGCTTCTCTTAATGCTAACGTAAACATCTTGCAAAAGAAGTGGAAGAGCGTGGCTCCTTAGAGACATTTCAGCTGGACTGAATAAAGGGCCAGAGATGTCTATTAGGAAATGTTACTGAACTGAAATGGAGCAGACTGACTGACAGGTCTTTTCCATCTTAAACTGAAGGATGCACTGCAAGTGATGTTTATGAGGTTTTCCTGCATGGGCAGTTTGAGGTGTCAAAATTCAGAAAGAGGGAGGCACTGGACCAAAGCATCCTCTGCAGAGCATCAGTAATAGCTAAAAATATAACTTTGGCAGTTGTAGAAGACTTTCCTTTGTATTGCATAAACCGAAAAGCGCTCTCAGGAAAGCTGCTGTGTGTTGGGAAAGAGAAGGCGGCTGTCCTGAAGATGGCAGTGATGCTCTTCTCAAGCAAACCATGTTTACTGGCTGAGAGCCGCTGTTCTTGGAGAGTGACTGACGTACCCACAAACTCTCCCTTCTATAAATTACTGCAATATTACTTTCCCCTTCAAAGACTCAGTGATCCATCGCTCTCTTTATTTCTCCCCCCATTTCGACATATTAACACAACTTGCTTAATGCTCTGGCTTTGCAAATGAGGAGCGATTGGTGCAGCGCCGTAATTGCGTGTCTGCTCTCAGCGAGGGAACGTGTTTCAAAACTGAACAGCCCCGGATTCCAAAGTTGTGCTTCTGCTGATCTGCAGGTCTCTAAAGGATTTTGAAATATGCTGTTAATCAAAAGCTAATTAAATGCTTTAATTAGTTTTTCCAGGGTGAGTTTGGTTATGGAAGGCTCTGTCCAGGTCTTTGTCATGGGAAACTCTTGCTCGGGGAGCAGAGCAGGTAGAACAGAATGGGAGGGTCTTGGTGAGTTGTTTTGATGAAGGACCTTCAGTGTCATAGGCATTATCATCTCCAGGGTTTGTCCCTCTTTATCAGAGAGCACTCTCTCATCAGTGAGGCTTTGGGGCAGTATCAGCTGCTTTCGTGAATGTTGCTCCATGCTTGGCCAGTTCATGGCCCCTCCCACGCTTTGGACTCAAATTTACTCTTTGAGCCTGAGCCCTGGTCTCTGCAGCCCCAAACAGCTCCCCAGCACAGAGGTGGCTCATATGGGTCTTGGGTCTGGAAACCCTTACAAGACAAATACGATGGGAGACCAAGCCCACCCCATCTCTCTGGGGATAGATTTCTTCTGGAGTCCAGGAGAGCTGGAGATCAGACCATGGGAAATTTCTGTGGTCGGAACCTAGATCAGTGTTTGCAGCTATTGCTATGAAGTGCTCTGTGCATCTCTGTGTGTACATCTCTCATCACTTTCTGCATCGCTACTGTCAGCGTTGTAAGGTTACAAATAAACCTTTGCTACAGATAAGGGAGGAGCTGACACTGGACACTGCAGGGATTTCTTCAGACTGCTGCATCTGCCTCCTGCCCCTGGGCTGGGGCTTTGGCTGCATTCTTCTTCCCCAAAACTGTTAGGTTGGGGGTTTTTTGGTTTGTTTTTTAAATAATGTCAGCAACAACAGACTCAGCTTGAGATCACATCCAGTGCAGGGAAGTTTCTGGGGTCTGGTTAGCCTGAGGCTGGGAATATCCCACACTCGATTTCTCCTGTAAAGGAAGGCTTTGGCTCTCTGAATCTTCACTTTATTTTCAGGTCTGAGCAAGCGGCCAAGGCTGTGCTGAGACGTCCAGAGAGCGACTCCGAGGGGCTGTGTAAGGGGATTGGAATTTGGTCAGTCTGCTCCGCTTCCTCCTCAGCAAGGCGTCGGAGATGGAGGAGGGCTGCCCAGAGCCGAGCACTGGGCTGGGGTTTGGGATGTGCTGGAGGAGTGGCAGCAGGCATGTTGAGCCCTGCTTCAGGTGCAGCTTGATGCTTTGATAAAACAAGCAGCACGTGAGCATCAAGGTGCAGGGCTCTGGACTTGAAACGATGTCTGTGTGAACAACTCACAGATTTGGAACAGCTTTTTTAAGATTTTTTTTGCCAGGATAATGTATATGCTTATGGGCACAGTGTCAGCTGTAAATGGGGAAAGCAGACAAATTTCCATTGTGGGAGTTTCTGGGGATGCTAATCGAATTGGGTTTTTTCTTCAGGAGTTATTTAGCCACTCAGCATTCCTGTCACCTCTTCTAATCAGCAGCCTCTTGCCAGAAATGCCCATTCCTCAGCAGGCAAACAGCATCAGTGCTTGCTGAACCTCAGGTTTCAAGCACTAGTTTTGGATTTGGGCCAAGAGAAAGGGCTTGTAACTCCATAGGAGCATTACTGCAAAATCAAAACCAATCAGGACACAGAATAAATGTTGCTTCCCACCGCATCAGTGTCTGTTGGTGCTGTTGACCATTAGGTGCTGACTTGGAGAGAAAGAATGTTCCAGGAAAATGCACAAAAATACTTTGAATTTTTCATAGGGAGGCTCACACAGTGAACAGCAACACCAAGTGAGCTGGCCAGGATTTGTGTTGCTCCACTTGCCAAGTCCTACAGGAATCACCTTCCTCTCACTTTTTTATTTTGCTGTCTGCATGCAGCCACTAGAGAAGCTCATTAGGTGGGCTCAGTCCAAGCACAGGGGCTGTGATGGTTTTGTATTGTGTTGGGTGGTCTGTACCAAAGACTGGCCATTGCTCCCAGCATTTTGGGTTGTGAGTAGGTGTGCACAGCCCCAGCTGGCTGACACCACTGCTCTGGAGATGGTGGCATTGTCAATATTTGTCGGTGCTGCCACTGCACTCCCTGGTTTGTTGGTCATGACACTGCCTGGAGTGCTTTGCTTTTCCATGCTCTGATCAGCTCCAGGGACTTGGCACGTCCCAGGGAAACCTGTCTACTCCTGTTCTCTTCCATTTCAGCCATAGCTCAGCAGGGCCCCAAAAGGAGCCCAAACAGGCACATTTGACTGGGCATCCCTGCTGAGGGTCACCTGCTCCCTGTGTCAGCACAGGCTGACTTGCACGCCTGGGGTATCTCTGTACCTCCTCCTTGCAGAGAGAACAGACCCATCCTTGGTGAGACTATAGCTGTAGGGTAAATCTGGCACAGCCTGCAGCACGAGGGGGGCTCTCACTAGCCCAAAATGGTGCTGTGTGTCACTGGACCAGCTCTGGCTGCTCCAGCACATCTGTTCTGGTTCCTGCCCTGGAGTGCTGCTTTATCACAGAATCAGGATGGTTTCAATTGGAAGGGACCTTAAAGATCATCTAGTTCAACACTGCTGCCGTGGGCAGGGGCACCTTTCACTAGACCAGGTTGCTCAGAGCCCCATCCACCCTGGTCTTGAACACCTCCAGGGATGGGGAGTCCAGAAGGTCTCTGGGCACATCTCGGCATTCCTGTGGCATTCCTTCTCTGGAGGATTGGCACGCCTGAGCCCGTAACATCCAAAAAATCACTAAGTGCTGGGGACAGGAGGTTGGGGTTTACCACTGAATTCCTTTGATGACCTGTTACAGCAAAAAAACCCACATTTGGGCAGGAGGTGAAATGTTCCTGTGTTGGTGTTGAGGATGCAAGGACAATGACGAACCTTTACAGCTGTAAGGAGTATCTCTTGGCCCTCCTCTGTATAACACCAAAACCCAGCTACTTCCACCAACAAACCACTCCAAAATTCCTGCCTTGGCAGAGTGGAGGCAGAAGGGATGATAACCTGAGCACACATAATGATGTGTGTCGTGAGACCTTTGTATTGAGGGACACAGTCAAGGCTGGAGGCTATTACTTCAGTCCTTACAAAATGGGTGGTGAAAGTGAGTTTCCAAAAAAAGAAACAATGAATGGATCCAACACTGTATGGGGGAAAGAGAAGTTAAGCAGGCTGCACGTAATAATTAAAATTTCAGTGAATTGAATAGATTGTATTGTATATCAATGAATACTATGGTTTTCCCTTATTTTCCTTAACAGTTTATCTGTAAAAGTGTTTGAGCTTGGGAATCCTGTGGTGGGAAGCTGTTTTCTCATTCCACTTTTCTCATGTGACAGAAAAACACTTTAACAAATAATTTACAGAACCTAATTTGTGTGTATATATGTGTGCGTGTATAAATATATATATAAAATATAAAATTTATAAGATATAAATAAGTCCCAGATATTCATAATGGACAAAGTATTAATTCCAGCTCCTGGGGGGGGGGGGGATTATCTATGGTAATGTTTTGCTTCTAACAAAAGATCTAATTCTAGATAATAATAATATATTTCTATAATTAGTGTAGAAAATAAAATGTTTGTAGCAGGCAAAGTATAAGTTACAGTTGTTTTTCTAGGAATTTAGGAGCTGCAAAGCTCTCTCAGACCTGCAAGTCTTCTAGCCCAGGGTTTTGACAATGACCAGAACGGGACCGACCAAGGTTGTTCCAAGAAACCCTGCAATAAGCAGTTAGGTTATCCCTTATCTCAGAAAAGTTTCCATTCCTCCCCTTCCCTCTGTAATTAGAGGTTAGCTAATGCCTCTCAAATCATGGGAGTTTACGTCTTTCCTGAGACTTCATTTCAAAAATAACTTTAAATATTTACTGCTGTAACTCTGGTCATGCTCATTACTCATCAAAATGTCTAATCATGGTGGGAGTCCTGCCAGGGCTTTGTTATCTTTCAGCTTCATCCTGCTGCATGATGATCTAAGGATGGGTGAGAGCAGTAATCTGTAGAATGACCAAATAAAGAATGGTAAGAGTTTGGGGAAATTATTGGAAAACAATAAACTTTTTCCCTATACGTTTTTTTCCACTTCATGTAACGTGCCGTAGCGGAGCACAAAAGCACAACAATACATTTTGGGATTGTTTTTCACCCTGATAACTCTGTGTTGGTGGCAATCCCAAAGCACGTTGCCCAGAGCTGGTCCCTCCTGATGGGAACTGCAATGTGCTGCTGGTTAAGAGTCACCTCAGGTGCTGGGATCCAAGACCTCACCTGGACCAGCCACTTCTTCTTCTTTCCCATGCACTGAGGGCATGGTGCTCGAGAACAGAGCTGCAAGTAATGCTCTTCAGGGACAAGATGAGGGGACCACTGATGACCCAAGCACAGAGATATTTGAGTACATAGGATTTGGAGAGCCTGGGCACAGCATGCTGTGGAACCTGTGCTATCTGAGGCAGGTAAGTCATTCCAGCATAGAGGCAGATGTCACCCTGGTGAGAGTCATAGCCACCTTTGACATAGAGTCAGACACACAGGTCAGCTTCATGGAGATGCACGGTGGGCTGGACACATCCAGTGTGCCTGGGGATGTGGGATTTATCTGCATGCATGCATCTAGCAATTCTTTTTTGGCCATTTTTAGCCAAATGTCACCCTCATGCTGCTATGTGGTACCCAAACAGCCCACGGCCATGTCTAGGTTTCCTATGAGCTGTGGCACTGTGTGACAGAGGAGAGCAGCCTCATCACAGCCTCAAGATATGAAGTGATGGTGGTTCACTGCAGCTGCCAACTTGTTAGAGCACAGAGCTCTTCTGAGACACCTTGGTCCCTCTGGGATTAGCCCTGTGGGGGCCTGACCAGTGTCTCTGCCAGGCATGCTGATACTGGGATGAAAGCAAGGCACTGGGGAATGAAACAGGGCTCTGGTGGGATGATAACCTCATCACAGACTCCCTGTTTGGAGTTAGTGATGAATGAGATTCTGCTGATAAACTATCTGCTGTGATATCAGGATGGATCTCAGTGTTAAAAGCTGGTTTGATATAGTGGAGTTTGATTTCCTTTCCACTCCTATCACAATGATAAGACAGTGATGTTTAGCTGGGATAAATACTCTGCTTTTTTCCCCCCTCATTTGCATTAATAGCATGCTTTATTATAAATGTATGACTGTGTTGAAGAGGGAATTGTGAAGCAGCCATTCAAGGGTCTCTCAGTCTCTCTTGTAGGAGGGAGGCAGCTTCTACTCAGGCTGAGTGAATATTTAGTCTTAGATACATCCTTTCCCCTACCTCCTTTCATGGTCAAAACTGCTGAATAGAAGGCAAAGCAAATTTCAACTGCCTTTGGAAGGTGAACGAGTATTCAGTAAATGATCTATTCATTCTAGAGGCAACCTTGCAGTCATAAGAAAAATTCATAGGTGCTTTCCAATGTTGGTAGGTGAATCTTCAAAAACCAAAGCATATTCATAAAAATCTATGAACAATATTGGTGTGTTTATTTGTATTTGAGTGCAGCTAAAGTTACCTCAGGACCTTTGATTTAAAAATCAGAGTTGCTGTTCAGGTAGTCAGATCAACAGGATTTGTGGTTACACATTCAGATAAAAAATGAAACGGAAGAAACATATGAACTCAAAGAACTGACTAGTCATAAAAGGAAATTTTCCAGAAAAGACAATATTCTAATTCATGACTTAGTGTTCCGCAGGTGACATGAGGTAAAGTAGGGCAATGTGGTGGCCAAGTAGCAAATTTTGGTGGGAAGTTTGCCAAAAAGTGGAAAACAGTCAAGTCTCCCAGCTCCCAGAGGTGAGGAATGATCTCCCAGGTGCTTTATGACCTGGCCTGCCTCCCCAAAGACTTTAAGGTAAAGAGAGACACCTTAGGTCAGCTCTGGAGGGAACTCCCAGGAGTGAAGCTGAGGCTGTTCGAGGTGATGGTTTTCTCCTATCTTAACCATTGCTTAAGATAACACTTGTTCTTCAGGCTTTGATTATTATTCTAGCAGCAATTTATCTGAACGAACAAATAGCACCACACTCTTTTCCTTCAGCTAAAACAGATTCAGACCCTATTAGTGTCTCCAGCTACTTGAAATTGCTCTTTGGTGGATTCATTGCCTGGTGCTTCCCTGCACACAAGCACAGGGGCTGATGCAGTTGAAGTACAAGGCTTTGGCCTTCGTTCCCAGCGTTGCTGACAGAGAGGCTGAGGTAGCACATAAACCCATCCTCATGCATTTAGATGTCAGCAGAGAGCACCGTTTGGGAAAGAGACATTTAAAAATCTCTTTGTTCGGTTTATAGGTTCTTTAAAGCCACTTAGTCATTTGATAGCAGGTTAAAATTAGTCCATACAAGATGAGGCATCAACACAGCCTTTTCCCAAAGCTCCTTATTAGCATTGATTTTTCAGTCAGGAGGAGAGTTGAGTAGTGGGAGATTAAATTAATGATACTGCGGTTGGTATGGTTTGCTGGAAACGCCTGGCATCTTCTGTAGGGACCTTGTCACGTGGTTTTTGATGATACAAAACCTGAAGATTCAGCAACAAGAACACAAAAGGGTCGTTCCCCATTGTAGGGTGTTATTTCTACTGTGGTGAAAACTGTTTTTACTGCACTGTCTTTCATTTCAGTAATAGATGATGGTTGACACAATATTATCCTCATTATTCAGAACTTCATTTAGATAATTTCTTGGTGATTGTGGCCTTTGAATTCATCTGAGTGCTTAGAAATAGTGCATTGTTTCTTTCAGAAAAATCTGGTAAGAATGATGATAATTTTTTGGTTGGTTCATTGGTTGGTTGATTGGGCTTTTTTTGAAAGCCACGTGTGAGTCTTGAAGCGCTTCACAGACCAGTTCCAGCCCACCGCTGGCTGGTCCATACTTACAGGCTGCAACCCACTGGTTTAGCAGATATTTGGGGATTGGACTAATGCATCCTATGGGAGGGGGTAAGTTATGAAGTGATTCCTTTGAAGGAGCTGGCCTGAAGGTGACCATGGAGGGGTTGCAGTGAGGAGCCTGCTCTGTTTATTGACTGTCAGTGTGGGGATGGCGTGCTGAGCTCTGTAGGGGTGGTGGCCTCCCTGGTGAGAGGGGCCAGTAGCTAAGGAGAATTAGAAGGAAGGAGGGACTGGAAATAACAATGGCATATCCCCTTTTACTTCTTTTGTTTCACCTCCAGACTCTCTTTTAGGGGGATTATGCAGGTTTCCAAGCTCAAATTTTGACTTGTGGGGGAAAAAACGTGTTCCAGCTGTAGTTTCTTGGGATGCTAACATGCTGGGCTGAGGTCCTCAAGGAAGATGTGACCCTCTGTCTCTACAGCTTCATTAGCTTTTCTTCTGCCTCTCCCCAAAACCATGTGTTTGAGCACTGCAGGAATATCATTTCATCAACACTGTAGCAGCCAGTTGCTTTATCCTATTTGATGCCATCATTTCATAGATCAGAAGATGACACTGGGTCATTCCGTCCTGACTGAAGTGATTAAGTAGATCTGTGCTATTAAGTGCAGTTATCTTCTGGAATTGTCAGACTTCCTGCCAAGATCTTACCCTGAGTTAAATAAGCATCTGCTGCCTGAGGATTCAGACTCTGGAGTGGAGGCGATCATACACAACTCTGAAATAAAAACCCATGGGTCGAGCTGCTCCCTTGGACCACCAGCTCCACCCTCATGCTGCCCCTCAACGTTGTGGTTCTGCACAGAAAACTCCTGCGCCCAGCAGCTTTGTCCCAGTTTTATGGGTTTTGTCCAGCTGAGATATCACGTAGCTGACAGTTGTTTCTTGGTGGGGGGTGGGAGGGGGAGGGAAGAAGTCCTAAGGAATTTATGTATTCTTTTTAAAAGGCAGAGCTTTTTCTGTGTATTCACTGTATTAATTCAGTGGCTCCCCCAGACATCTGGCAAGTATTTGGGCTGTGTCTAAGAGATTTTGGAGAAGGAGCCTTGGCACTGATGTTAAATGCAGTAAGGGAAAGCTGAGAGGAGAAGAAATTGCTGCTCTTAGGAGGGAGAACACTTGCTGCATTGCAAAATGGCATAGAGAGCTTTTACTGCAGGCTGAGATGGGATTAACATCCCTGCAGCAGTGTTTTGAACTGCCTCTTGGTTGTCTGGAGGTCGTTCAAGACCTACCATTCCCCCCTTCCCTCCCCCCCACCCCGCCGCGGCAGTGCCGGCCGTTAGCATTCTTCATCCACAAATGGATGCTGGATCACACATCGGCTCTCTAATAGTTCCCTTTAGGATCTGAGGACATAAAGCATTAGGAAACTTGCAGTGGTGTAATAAAAGCCACTGGGGATGTTTGGCAAGACAAACTATTAGAGGTTTACTTCTGCATAAGAAACCTGTGTGTATGTATATATATGTGTGTGTGTGTGTGCACATACATGTTTGCTTCAGGTTAAGTGCATAGACAGAAAGTCAGAGGTTACCACCGTCTCCCAGGTTAGGGCAAGACCTTTGATATTGCTAACCCATGAAAAAAACCAGTACATGCTTAAATTTGTGTCTTGGGTTTTATTGTTTTCTTAGGATTGCTTTGCAGCCTTATAAGGGTTCTGCAGAAGTAAAATGAAGAGTCTTTACAACTGAAGTGCCCTTTATATTGACAGTAGGAAGGCAGGACTCCCAGCTTTTATTTCCCTTGGAATTTTTAATGTTATCTTGCCCGTTACACTAAACTTCTCTGAGCTCCAGTTAACTTTGTTGCTGCAACAGGAATTCCCCTTGTGCTGTGAGATGAAGGAAGCAGGCTGAACTGGTGGGACAGCAGGAGAAGGACGATTTATGTCATCTGACCTGTGCCTGTGTCCTTGCCTGTTAGTCCCAGTACATTGGCTATATTTACTTTGTCTTTGCTTCCAGTGGAAAGATTAAAAATTGTGGGTGTTAGGAAGAGTGTGTTCACTTGCAGGCGGTCAAAGATATGGCATTAAGATTATTGTCATTTAATTCCTGATGTGATTTAATGGCAAGGTTCATTTAGGTTTGCTGGGTTCAACTTTGTGTTTGTAAGGGTGTCTGCCTGAAGAAAGAGCCTTTCCTGGAGCATCACTGCAAGAGAACCTCAGTTTTGGAAGAATGACTGACTGTGGGACCTGAGAGAGGTGGTAAGTCCTCAGGGTGGGGATGGTGAATCCTCCAGCCATCATTGTGCTGAGGGAGCTCACCCACATGAGTCCTGCAGGATTAACCCCTCTCTCCACAGGGAGGATTTTCCAGTCGTGAAGAAAATAGTGCTGAGCTGTGCAGGACACATTTCTTTCCTGCTAATTCAGTGCTGTGCCAGGAGAATTGGCCCCTTGTGGGCTGGTGTCAGTGGCTCCAGGCGTTTCCCCTCTCAGCATGCTGCAGCCATATGGATGCAAGGACACACAGCTGGCTGTTTTGCTGTAGCTGACTTTTTTCCCTTTAAAGTTTTGATTGCCTGAGATAATACTCAAGCTCAGGAGCAGTGTGGCAATGATGATCCTTTGCTTGCTGGCCATAAGAATTTATTTGCTTGTTTATTACCCACCCTTGTAATACCTTAAGCACAAGGTCAGGACAAGGAAAGATTAAAAAACCTATTTTATAGGCTCGTGTAAATACCAGGGCCATCAGTGGCGTTATCCCAGCAGGATGTTAGACCTCAAATTCTTATATTCTTGTATTTTTGCATAACTTTTTTGACGTTCACAGTGAGTGAAAACTGTTGTGTCACATCCTCAGCTGCTGCAAACTGGCACTGTGCCATTGAAGTTAAAGAGGGAACAATAATTTACATCAACTGAGGTTTTTGGCCTTGTGAAGTGGTGAGGAGGGGACCCAAATGGTTTCCTCATGTGCCTTATAGTGAGTGACCCTCATTGTCCAACTTCTGCATGGCAGTTTTATCATTTTCTTTCACTATTTGGCAGTTTCAGACTAATCCCTTTTCCCCACTTCTTCCTGCCAAAAGTAAAATAAAAGAAATGAGTCAGGTCTCCCTTGCTCTGGATGCATCTCAAAGACCTTTGGAAATAATGTTACTGCATTCTAGCAATATTTGGCGTGGATTTTTTTCCATCCATGGCGTATGGCTACTAATTATGGGCCTTTCAGGCAGTTGCAGAGGGCTGTCACTGGGAGTCAGGAGTACCAAGCATCTTAAAGCAAGCAATTCATCACAGTTTGGGGTGATAGATGTTGTTTTGTGAAATACTGCAAGGAACCCCAAAGTTCAGTGGGAGATGGGAGCACCTTTTTTGCATTAGGAGTTTTAATGAAGAAGTAAATATATACATGTGTGTGTGTAATTTCTTAAATTGTTTTCCCCTTCTCTTTCTCTGTGTTTTCATGTGCATATCATCTTCCCTAAAGTTCCTGGAAAAATTTATTTCTTGACCATGGAATTACTTTTAACCACGTATTTATTTCCTTAAAGACATCCACCTACCAATTATCTTTTGCTGCTTCCTCCCTTCAGTTTTTTTTTGCTTGCCGCAAACAGACTCATTCCCAAACTCTAACATTAGTGATACGCAAGGGTGAGTCTGAGTTTTGTGCAAACTTGGCAGATTATTAATGATTTCTCTGGGAGAAGAAATGGAGAACGTTCCACATGAGCTGAGTGTCCTTTACCTTTTGAGGGTCCCACAGTGATGGAGCACAGGTGGGGCGTGGATGCATAGGTATGGAGCAGGGAGCTATAGGGGCTAAGATACCAGGATCTACACATCACCTACAAGGCTGTATTGCACTTCAACCTAGTGACAACTCCTCACCTCTTTCACACCAAAATGTGTGCTGTTAAAGGGAAGAGCAAAGAAGAATCATTTATTTTTCTCAAGTTGCTGGTGTCCCACACATGGGACCTCCAGAACTTGGGCAGATGATGGGGAGAGAAGGTGCCGCTAGATAAGGTCGGGCAGAGAGTGAGGCCAAGGGAAATCTGTCTTACTTCAGCCTCTCTCACCTGATTGATCTGAGCCAGCACTATTTTAACTGAGGATTTGAGACAGTGAAAAACATCAGAGCCAGGAGTTCAACAGGTATCTTTGGTATGAAAAAGCTGCTGTTGCCTCTCCAAGCTCAGGTTGACTTGGGACCCACCAGAGTTACAAATATACTTGGCTTGGTTTGTGTAAAGTAATGAGCTATTTTGCTACATTCAAGTCATGTGCACACCATATGCTGTGGGTGAAGAGAAGGCAAGTTGTGCTGGGTTTAAAGTACAGCCTTTTCATGTGCTCTCTTCCCTCCTCCTGTCCTTTCCCAAACACCTTTCACTCTCCTGCCCTTAACCTGAGCTCTGTAGGACACCAGCTAAGGGAACGTACTTGCTTTGTATGGTGAATTAATGAGTTCAAATGGTCACTTTACACAGCAGAGATGTGTGGGAAAGAAACCTGTGTCAATGTGAAACATGTGTGTGCCTGTCCAGAGGATGAGGCATCTGATTCATAAATCAGTGGCCGGGAGGTAATGAGAGATGTGAGGGTTTGGTAACAACTGTTGGACTTAAATGGTGCATTTTACTCTATTTCATCCTAGGTCTCCCATAAAGATCATATTTTTGACTTACATGTTTTCCCTCCAGTGCTGACCAGAGTTTAAAGCATCCAGAAGGTCAGCGTGTACCTGTTTCATGTCATCTTATGATTCTTGGTGATTTTCTGGGCACACAAGCCCTGTCAGGATCTACAGCAAGCTTGTTTGGGGCAATGAAGGAAGGCTGCAAAAGTTGTCTGAGAGCTGGGTCTTGCCTGCCCCTTTGGGCAGGTTGGTTCCTTGGAGGGTGTCAATGCTGCAGTGAATAGGACATGAGGAAATTAAAAAGTACTTATCTGTGCTGGAAGCATTTCTAGCAAAGACACCTGATTATGTCTTAGGGGAGGACACAGAATATACTGTCCTGCTTATATCAGTTGCCCCTTTAAAAACAGACTGACTGAGCTTGCAGTAGCTCTAGACACCAAACAGGGAGTTGTCCTATTGCAGGGCAATCTGCAGCCCATGAAGAAGCTGCCCATTGCAGGCAGCTCCTGGAGATGGGTTTAACATGGGTCAGAGATCCCAAAATAGTTTTGTGACACAGCCTGTAGCAGGCAGGATCTCCTCTTCCCTCTTGTGATTTCATGTTAGTTGTTGCAACTGTGGAGGGTGAGGAGAGCCCCAAACTTGGGGTGTTGGTCTTCCCATGGAACCAGGCTAAGGTACAAAGTTCTGATCTAAGTCAGAGAAAATATAAGTGGAGAGAAACCTACCCATTTTGCCAGGAGACAGCAATTCCATCCAATATTTTTGAAAGGCCTTAGTTTTTGCTCTTGCTTGCTCTATCTGCATTAGCAGTCTCTGAGTGTTCCCTTCTGGACTCAGGGAGAGGAAGACCATGCTGAAGCAAACCACATCACGTCTTCTCCCACACCACAAAGATCAAGCAGGTCCTGCCAGGATTCTGCAGTTCCTGTTTACGCCATACATGACGTTCCCAATCCCTTCAGCACTTGTGGAAGTTTCTGCTCTTCCTCTGTAACTAACTCCAACTGGTACAGCTGAGACACCATCAGGATGAAACCTTGGAGCACAGCCAGCTCTGGCTTTTATTTTGCACTTGTGTCACTGATGTCAAACCTTTGAGCAAGGCCTCGGGCCCCCCACTGCAGCATGGGGCAGATGTACAAGAAGGGGGCTCTTGTCTTGTGGGGACGACCAGAGTCACAAGATCTCCAACGGGATGCCAGACTGCGAGTGTTTGTTGTGGTCCAAGCCACAGCTTATTTCCTCCAGTGACGCAAACTTGTGTCATTCCCTCTTGGTGGCTGAGCGTGTGTGGAGGGAGGTGCTGACCACCCTGGCATTCCTCTACTCGAACGTGCGCATGTGTTTGAGCAAACTCAGAAATGATGGGCTTGATTCAAAGATGACTGGGTGGGGTGGTTTGGTCTATGGGCTGCAGGAGGTCTGAATGGAGAGCAGTCAGGCTGGAAATCTCTGGATGAAGATCTGGAAGGAGGGTGGGGTGTGTGGCACCTCATGTCACTGAGACTGGCAGAAGCTGGCCCTTTAACTTCTCAAGATGCAATCAAGAGCTTCCCAGCAAGAGCTAAACACTTGCTGTTGACATCTGTAAGAGCTGTGGGAAAGAAATAACAGGCTCTTAATTAGTCTTTGATGACAACAACACTCCTCCTCTGTGGTTTTGCTGTAGGTGTGTGTCTTTTAGACAGGGCAGGACTATCTGTGAATGCTAGTAGTGGAAAATGCACATGCATTGGACATGCAGATGGGTTTATCTCTTCCAGAATATTCTGTAAAACTTATTATTTTCCAGGTGACACTGATCCATCCCTTCCTATTCCTGATATTGCATGGCTCCTTGAAAGCATCACTCTGGTCCTGTAAATCACAGCAATTCCCACTGAGCAGGTGTAACAACATGTAGAGTAAACCTTTATGTTTTGAAATGAAAAAGCCCTTTTTCTCTGTAGAAACCAAAACTTGAGTACATGTAAATTGTAAATTCCTCTAAAGGAAGTTGACTGTTTTTTTTTTGTTTTGTTTTGTTTTTGTGTTTTTTTGTTTTTTTTTGGTTTTTTTTCTCCATCTAATGGAAACTTGCTCAGTATTTTTCTGGTTTACAATGAAGATTTCTAGATGCTACAGCAGTAATGAAATTGCTCTGGTTTTACTGTGTTTGTTTATGGATGAGTGCACACAAAATGAAGGTCTGAGTTGATATCCTCAGCAAGACATGGGACAAGTTCAAAAGCCTGTATCCAAGTTAAAATATTTGGCTGAGATATTTGGCCTTGTCACCTGCAGCTGTGAGACCTCTGTGCAGAGTGTCTCCAAAATGATGAAGAGGATGTGGCTGTGTCTCAAACAGCCTTTTCAATAGAAATCTTTACTCTTATATTTGTGGGAGAGTATTCTTCTACAGAGCCAAAGCACCATATGCTTTGATTTGCCCTTATATGAATTGGAAAATATAAATAGGATTTTATAATGTTATATAAACATTTTTCTCCCCTGACTGATAAATTTCCCCCTACACACACTTTAAAATATTGGGGTTTTATTTCTTTAAGTCTTGGATCTGCTACTTGAAATAATTTTTTTCATCTAATTCCTAGAGGTCGTAAAAAAAATAGATTCTCTGCTATTATAGATTAATTAAATTACAGAACAGACTGGAGTGTTACTGCAGGTGCAGAAAGCTTTTCTCTGCCTTCCTAACTTCTCCAATCTTATTATCTGGCATGAAAAATTTCCTACAATTGACCTACCATCTTTCCAGCAGTTATAGCCAGTCATTCTTCTTAGGGAAAATCAGCCAATCCTTTTTTAACATGGAATTAATGAAGTGATGAAAATTTACATCAGCAAAGGATTTATCACAGTATTTTACACACAGACTTACTACTGAATTCAAGGTATTTATAGTTCCATTAATACCAAGCATTATTGATAATCCAAGGCTTGAAGTCTTAATTCTGTCACTTTACAGTTAAGCTGGTAGAGAATAAGCATGAAAGAGAGATATTTCCCCCTCTTTAGTTCTAAATATGCTTATTTTGTTCCTCTAGTAAAGAGAAATAATTACATGAGCAAAAGTTGTGATCGTGCTGATTGGTGATCTAAGAAATCTGAGGGGGTTACACAGTAGGTTTCCATTGCGTGCAGTGAAAAGGCATTCTGGTATCCCTAAAGCTTTCCTCTGCTACACAGAGTAGTCAGGTGTCAAATGCCAATATGCACAGGGCCAAATGGGCCAATGAGCCCTCCTTGTCTTCCTCACTACCCTGAAGTCTTTATTTCACTTTGATGAGGGGAAGTCAGAGGTAAATCATGTGGCCTGACACCTGACTGTTCACCACAGCTTAAGTGAGACACTGAAGAACCTGTACAATCCTTGTGAACCTACTCAGGAAATCCTGAAATAACATTCCTAAAATACATACTCAGCAATTACTTATTTTGTCAATTGGATGGGTGGGTGCTGCAGCATGTTGGTATGGCAATTTTTTCCCAGTTCTTTCCTGGTGTATATAAAAACCCCACACCTGGATTTGTGCTCATACCATTGGATGTAGGCAGTGTCTGTGTAAAGTAATCATTGTAAGGGAGGGAGAACATGCAGGTTAGCAGTGAGATAAGACTGGATGCAACCTGTACTCTAATTAAGCCTGATAAGGAGATGGTGACTGCTTCTGCATTAACAAGCAAGGCCAACTCCCAAATGTCATGATTAAACCCTTTTTGTCTTCTACCAAGCAAAGGGGGCATATTCAAGCAGTCCTGAAACATACCATTTCCTGAATATGCCCAAATGTTTCCCTTGGGGAAGATGGTTGGCAGAGGTAAAACCGTATCAGGGAGACCACCAGCACCTCCATGGTGAGTGAGAACCTCCATGGTTCAGTGCTCAAACCTCCTCCCTGAGCAGTGTTCATCTGCCAGTATGGGTGTCAGGTTGCTCACCATGAACACGGATTTTGGGCAGAAGGCAGGAGTGTTGGGCATTGCAATAGTTCAGAACTGGTGCCTGTGTTCAAGTGCTTGCTTAAGTAAGAACGTACTTAGATTTTATGACGTGTTTTTGTGTCCCTGAAAGGTCTTCACTCCAGGTCCAGACATAGACTATTTCTTGGTTCTAGAATGATGCTGATATAATACCCAAATGAGCAATCACAAAAGAAGGACCAAGTCTCTAATATTAAAAAAAAAAAAAAGGAAGGGTTAACTTCCCTTGGAGAAGCACTCCCAATGCCGGGTGTTTGTTCTGTGCATGTGCAAAGCCCCCACTGTAAACAGTAGAAATGACTGATTTGGGAGAAGAGCAACTAGATCTCTAATAGAGGTGGGTGTTGACTGCTAGCTTCAGCACAAAGCTGCATCCTTTTGGTGCTCCTCTCTTCTCTTAGCACCTAGATCTGACCTCGATCTGGACTTAACATGACTGCCCCATGCTAAGAATTGCCTTTCTGTTCTCTCTAAATGCCAGGTGTTCCTTAATTCTTTGCTGCCATGGAGTGACTCAGAACTAAGTATCCTGTTTGTTTTCCTTTACCTTGAATTCTCCATCTTCCTTGGCCATGCCCCAAGCCTTGATTGGCTCATGTGGGGCTCGTCAACCCACCTTGCTGGTGACAATGCTCAGTGATATGGTGGTTTGTGTTGATGGTGGTTGGGCTCTGAGGCAAGTGTGGTGAAGAGCACTGGAGTTAATTCACACAAACAGCACTTGGAGTGTGATGTGTCTCAATACACTCTTGCATCTACAGAAAACACCCACTTGTCTTCTCTCTAAGGCACTCTAGGAAGCTAGAAACTCCGAAACTCTTTTTTTTTTTTTTTTTTTTTTTAA